>NW_015386707.1:42176-93006 GCF_001527695.2 Protobothrops mucrosquamatus
ACCTGAATTTCTAGTTCACCCTGTTTGCTGTTCATACTCTGTGCATTGGTGTATAGACATTTGAGTCCTTTGTGACTGGCCCTGTGTTTTTCTACATAACCTGTGTGGTGCCTGAGTTCCTCTATTGTCTTACCACCTATTTGGTTAGTGCACTTTGTGTGGCACTCGCTATTAGAGGCTTCATTTTGCTTGACAGCAAAATACTTCGCTGAAGTATCTTTCAATAGGAGCATACAAAATAAAAAGAAGCAAATGTACCAAACTGATTTAAAGCCAGCTTTTTCATTTAAAATGCAATATAATAATATGGCAAACAGTCTCATACATATAGATAAATATTCTCAAAATCAAATGACCTTTGAGCTGATATTATTGTCCATATTCATCATATTGCAACCTCAGAATTAGGCTGTGGCTTTGAAATGCTGTAAGCAAAGCTTACTACCATGAAGATCAGTTCCTAATGTTCAGATTTTCAGTACTGCAAACAGCTCAGATCCAGATGTTCATTCACAATCCCAATGAAAATGTTTATGCAATATTGCTGATTCTTATACTCACAGAAACAAAAAAGGTGGGAAGGATTAGGTGGAATCGATGCAAGTAAGAGTGCAATTATTATTGAATGTTTAAGGATATAAATACAGTACATTCTCATTTTAACAAGAACTTGGGGGGGAAGAGTTCCATAGGTGCACTGATAGTGCTGATGTGCTCAGGTGTATGCACATTTAGCTTTAATTAAAAGATGGCTATTTTCTGTTGAGACAAAAATAAAATCTCAGCAAGGGAAAAAAAGGTGCCCCATGACTCCCTTGGCAAATGCAAAAACGATTTACATTCCTATTAAGCAGGACAGAAAGATCAGCACAAAAGAATAAGGCAAAGGAGGCCAAGAAGCCCTTGAACTACTTCTAGAACAAAGTCTAAGAAAAAGAGTGCAGTGTTAAGTACACACATATTGTAGAGGAACGTGAGCAGTAAAGGAACTTGGATGGCTCTGATCATTGCTTCCCTTTTTCCAGAATAAAGCCAAGAATAGTTTGAGCGGATGCATTTATAAGATAAATAATCAGTGTGGGCTTCCCCCCCCCTTTTTCTTAAACTCTCATGAAAAAAATGAGAAATACCAGTAAACAAATAGCTGAAAGGGAAAGTTTAAAACCTTAGTTGATAACCCAGAATTCTAATGTTCCATTCAATTCAACAACCTCACTTCAGACAGCCTATGTCCCTTTCAAATAGATCTATAGACCTATAGATCAATCAAACTAGTGCCATAGAAGACAAGTAGGCAGGCATCTTATCTGAAGCAAAATCTGATTAAAAAGAAAAGACAGTGTTAAAGACAGAAAAAGGAGTGGAGAGCTGGCCCAGCACTTCTTAGTCCTGGCTCTGCCTACTGCAACATCAACCACTACTAGCCGACATCTTTGCTAGATTGCCCTTAAAGAAATGTTCATTAAAAAAAGGTTAGCCAGACCTATTTTAAACATGTCTGTACAAGAATTGCTCTTGTTACATATCTCGGGCCCCACCATATACATAAGTGAGAGCATTAATCACACTGAGAGGAGAATATTTGTAGGTCAAGTTTGAAATGAGGGGTCCTTGGTGCTCTCTGAGCTTGCTTGTTTTCTTGCATATGTTTCATTACCTTAACTAGTGATTAGTACTGATGATGTTACCTAGTTAGGATAATGAAACATATGCAAGAAAACAAGCAAGCTCAGAGAGCACCAAGGACCCCTCATTAACCACACTATATGGTATTAATACTACATGCATTTTGACTTGTTTTCTGTTTGCGCTAACAGACACTGCACCTCATTAAGCTAAACATCAGATATGTAGCCTGGAACTCAGGGAGTAGTACCTGAGCTTAGAACTAGCTTTTTTGGATGGATTGCTAGAAATGTTTTTGTAGATACCTGGCAAGAAATATACTTTTGATGTCTAATATTGCTTGAAAAATGGTTGTGTTTCAGCTAAAGAGAGAGAAAGTTATATCTGGTGCAGTGAGAATGATGGCTCTCAAAGAACCATTGGACTTTAAATCCTTCCGGCAAGAAGTTAAATCTCCTGAGTCTTGTCCTAACCTGCCTACTTATCTAGGAAAGATCTCATTCTCACCTTCCATTTGGCGTCTAGTCTACCAATGATTTTTTTGCTAGCTTTTTCAACCCTTTAAATCACAAAATGATGGTATCTTATCTGAAGCAAAACCTTGATTTTCAGCACTAGATATTTGCTGCAAGAACTAAATCATTCAGCTGCACTGAATGGAGAGAATGGCAAATTAGAGCTGCAGATATTTTTTTTATATGTGATGCTGTACCTCAAATAAAAGGCAAATAAATATTTTTTTCAACTTTTTTTCCATCTATGGATATGTGAAATACCACTAAAAATATTGCTCTTTAACTCATAATTCATCAGTTGTCCTGTCTAAAGTGGTAATCTTACATTCAATCTGAATTTAGTTTTAGGCAAAGGATGAGGGCTGTTTGAGGCCAAGTCAAACTTATATATGCACAATTCTAAGATATTTCATTAGAAAAAAACAACCTGACTTTCTTTAGACATTCCATATCTAAGTAAAAACCTTCACATCCACTTTGGAACTTTCCATGGAATAAATTTTATTGGCAGCTCTGTTTGATCCAAGAATGATCAGAGATAGTCCCTTGAATGAACAATTAAAGCATATTTATATCTTGTTAGCTTTTTTAGTTCTTATAAGCTAAGAATGTTCAGTATGTTAGAGCAACTAGGTAAGTAAGCCACAAAACCCTGTAACAAATTACTTTGTTTTGAAAATGCCACTGTCAAGAGCTGAGGAAATCTGGAGATTCAGGCAGTTCAAACGGGTATAACGATTCATTGCAAGCTTAAACTTTCTACAAAAATCTGACCTACTAACAGTCAAGGGAAATGAGTGTGAATAAGAAGGCATTCAAGATGGGCTGGACTTAGATCTGTTGTGGATGTGCAGGGACTTGTGACTTATCACACGTTTGACCCCTCCCTTGGGCTCAGCCTGATCATCTCCTACAGCCACAACTCATTGTTTTCTTTCTTTCTGTGCTCCCTTCCTTTTTAAAGTAAAAAATTCTGTTACAATTTCCAAAACTATTTCCTACCCAGGAATAATTTTCTCTTTTGAAAACACTCAAAACACCTTTGCCTTGATTGTTTTCGGTCCAACCTGAAGTTGAAAGGACCTCTGTCAGGCTATTAAGATTCTGCTATTGTACTGCAGCACATTTTAATACTCTTAATGAGTTCCGTTTCCTGAACTTGTCTGTCTTGAAGAGTTGATCAAGATGAAATAAATTAACCATTGGTTGGATTTTAACCCCACGGTAAGCCATGGCTTGTTTTAATTATAATTTATTTATCAAATTTTTAGGCTACCCAATTCCAAACAACTCTAGGATGCTTCACATGTTTTTAAAACTGCCTTATACATTATATAGTCACATTGACCTAGTTCACACAGTTCATTTAGCACATATTTGGGCTTTAGGGGAGTTTTTTAATTGCTGGTTAAATTTGCAGCCAAAAGCAAAGAAAGCTCCTTATGACAGCGAATGTTTAAATGCAGCTGCTTTTTAACCTTCTTCCCAACACCTTATTAATTTCTTGATGATTTTTGTAATCTTTCTGCCATCGTGGCTATACAAACTGTCACCTAGAAATAAAAAATACCAGCACATAAAACAAAATGATGAAATTGCATAGCAATGAAAGCAAAATAACAATTGACAAGGTAAGAAAAAAGATACCTTACTCTTCTCAAGATTAATATTTAATCAAGATTTATATTCTCCCTTGAGATCTGTCAAAAATGCTCACCACCTGTTTGTTCAGATGCTCTTGTTAAAAAGAACTAATTGTTTTATGGGTGATCTGTTGTAATAAATCTTTGTACAAAACTCTAGGGAGGTTTTAACCCTTCTATTCTTTGAAAGGACACTGCAAAGTGGAGCTATTAATCTCATTTTTAGACAGTCCCTGCAGAATGCTGATATCTGTTAAGACAGCAGCTACATCCAGTTCCATATTTTATGAATACTGAGAAATATTAATGCATAATAGGAAAGCAAGCCACATGAACATTTTATGGTGTATTTTTCTCATTAGAACAACAAACACACACAGGGAAGAGAAAAAAAAAATTTTTTTAGTGAACTTTCCAAATGACAACCTCTGTTGTCAGAACATATAAACTATACAAGGTTGGGTTAGGGGTTTTTGTGTTGTTTTGTTGGGTTTTGGTCACTCAGTATAATTGGGGCTAGAAGCATTTCTTGGGCTTTCAAATGCAGTTCAATTTAAAATAGACTTGCTTCATTTAGGGGAAAAAAACCTTGTTATTATTATATTTGACATACCCCATTAGAATCCTATTAGGATGAATAGAAATTTTTTGCTCCATGTATGTTCTATCCATGCAAAACTAAATTTATCCTGCTTCTAATTTTCTCAATATGATCTCTGGGAAATCATTCCATTCCCCAGTTACTGATTGTTTTAATTCTTTAAAAATAACATCTATCTGCTTTTGTGACCATAAATCAAAGGCAACCTTCATCCTTTTGCTTTTATGATACATAATTTTTATTGGAAGAAAATCCAAACCAAACTACACCCTTTAACTTATTTTTTAAAAAAAGAAAAGGAAAGTAAAATGATAAAAGTGCTGTAGCAGAGAGCAAAGAGATCTTTCCCCCCATCTTCTACACCACAGATCCTATCTCTTTTTTCAATCTGTATATTATGATGGGCGGGGGGTTGGACTAGATGACCTACAAGGTCCTTTCCAACTCTGTTAATCTGATTCTGATATTATTTTGCTTCCCCCATTCAAACTTTTTTTTTTAAAAAAATGGCTCTACTTTGTTCTGTAACTATCTTTTCCTTCCATAGAATGTAGAGCCAGTGCTGAGATTTGAATATGAATTTTCAGTTTCTACCGCTGTAAAGATGTCTTGTTTTTTTTACCATTGCTCTGTTGAAACTTTCTTGATATAATCTGTTTTTATAAGATTATCTTTTTCTTCAATGTAGTCTTGCTTTCACTCTTTCTCTTGACTTTTTCTTAAAATAGGAACACTATTTTTTCATAAGGGGAAAAAAAGGATGGCAAAGCATTGATTTATTATAATTGTATAAACAGATCACTTTAAATGAATCTTTCTAGCTATGATAAGGAATTTTTACTATTGTTATTCAGGCGGCATCTCCCCATTCACTAATTTTTTTTTCTTCAATGCTGAATCAATATTTTGGGTGAGCCAGTATCACAATACAACTAAATAAACATATAGGGATGCTCAGCACAGGATAAACATAAAAGTGAATAAGGAATAATAATAAATGAATATCGAAGCATTTCTACAAAAGAGGAGCAGGTGTGTATGCTCAACTCTAGACAAAAATAAATCTTTATAAACTAAATATAGGTAATTGTTGTTTAATGACCAGTTGCTCAGTGACTGTTTAAAGTTACAAAAAAAGGTGTTTATGAATGAGATTTAAAGTTCTGATGGTTGCCCCAACCTCAGAGCCCCCGGATCACATTTTGGGTGCTTTACAACTGCCCCCCTATTTACAGCAATTTGCAGCACCCTGTGGACATGTGTAAATGTGATTTACGTTTACTTTCTGTTCCTAGGAAAAAAATGGCCATTGCAGAAAATGGTTTTGCTTAATGACTGAGGTGTTCACTTAACAATATCAGCTCAGTGACTATGGTTTTGCTTAATGACATCAGAATTCACTTAACCTAAAACGCCAAAGATAGAATAAAACAAAACAGAAAAAAGGAGAAGCTTGCCATTTACTTTCATTGATCTAATTGACATACTTTACTTTCTCATAATGCCATTTGGATTCAAATACATACATTGATACAAAGGATTTTAAAGACCAATATTCAGTTGAAGTCAGAATTCCTTCTAGGACTGTTGGATGAGTAGAAAAAACATCCATGGAAGATTATTGTAATTTATTATTACTGTGACAATATTGTTATGTGCACAAATAAAAAACAACAACACTGCTTGCTATGGAGAAATGATTGGTGAAATTGACAGATTTTGCTGAGATAGATAAACTAACTTCTTTGATCAGAAAAAAAACACCTCTATCTACTTTTACTAGTGATGGGAAACTATTTTTTGAATAAAAATGAAAAAAATGAACTAGTGATTCATTGTTTTGATGATTATATAGGATAGATTCTAGAAATAAGAGTGTTATGATGTAACTTTTGAACAGAATTAAAATATAATTGTACTTATAACTGCTATACAGCACCTTTTTTGGATGGAACCTTGTAGGGTAGGCAAGGCAGGTTGTATGACGTGTGTGAGTTCCAGCACCTTTAAAAAAAAGCACTGTATGTGTGTGTGTGTGTGTGTATGTGTGTGTATGTATATGTATATATGAATGGTGTGAAAAACATGTCGAACAAGACCACATTAGTGGCTATCTGCCATTAGAGCTTTTGCAACAGTGTTCCAACCCCCAAGTAAAGGTTATCTGTCTTCCAGTTTCTACTTTTAACTTGCAAGGTCAGTATGAAACCAACAGTCTCTTCCTCCTCTCCCCCTTCCTTTTTTGTTTTATTCTCTCCTTTTCCAAGGATTTCAAATAACTACCTAACAACACTGGAGGTTTATAAACTATAATATACCACCATCATCAAAGATCTAGGCAGGTTAATTAATGTGGTAAATCAGTTCCCCAGTAAATGTTGCAATAAATAATGCCAGCTAAAATAATTGATTAATAAATCAATTGCACATTTATACTGTCTGATAACACGAGTCCTCTAGGCAATGGTGGGATTCAGCCGGTTCGCATCCCTTGGGCAGAACCCGTAGCTAATTTTTTGTTGCCCAGCCCCAGAACAGACTTCCAGAAGCGACATCCACACAGAGAACTGGTTGTTCACATATTTGAATCCCACCACTGCCTCTAGGTGATGCACAACCAGACCAAACATTATAAAATGTAAAATTTTATACAAACAAGGAAACAATACGACACAAAATAAGAACCAAATAAGAGAAGAATACCACATATCAGGTAAAAATCTGCAGCAGAAATGATCACAGTAATAACACAGCACAAATTCACAATAACAAAGTAGCAATATACTGAAGTTCTAAAATTCCAAAATAATTTTCTGAATACTTAGAAAAATGAACATAACTTCATCTGACAAAGCTTTTTGTCCCACCACTGACAAAGCTCTTTCGTTGTTGTTACCTGCTTTTTCTCATGGTGCAGAGGCATCCGGAGTAAGGCTCTCTGCAAGAAGGGATTAATGTGTTGCTTCTCTTTTAGGAAAGGATGTTGAAAAGGTGATGCTTTAAGGAAGCAAATGATCAGAAACCTTTTCAGTCACGATTCAGCCCTGAGCATGGAAAGGAAATGACATTGATCACCCTGATGGGTTAATTTTATTGGGACCTATATGAGGAGAGTGTGCCTCTAGTGATCTTATTTGACCTTTCAGCCATATTTGCTTTATCAACCACAGCATGTTTCTGGACCACTTGCAAAATTGGAGACAGTATTTTTTAGTGGTTCCATTCCTTTCTAATTCCAGGCAACAGTAGTACAAAAGCAGAGGTCAGCCCAATGGGCAGCCCCTTGTGGGGTCCACAGGAATTGTCCTCCCTTCCTTTAAATATCTAGCCAAGATAACTCATAGAGAAGATATGTCAGTTCAGATAGAGGAATACTTCTCTATCATAAGACAGGCTGGGGATGCCATGGAATTCTAGGTTTATAGGATCCAGGGTTATAACCAGATAGCAGGAGTGTTTCTAAACAAACAGCAACTCAGTCTTATTATGGTTCAGTTTAAGCTTGTTTCATCCCATCCAAACTCACATTGCTTACGGTATGGCTGAAATAATGTATATTATTTACATGATAGTGTGTAATGTCTCAAAGTGCTAAATGAAAGTCCCAGTGACTTCAGTAGGACATATTTATCAGTATGTGTAAACCACTGCTGCCTAAACAAATACTTCATTAATCTACAAGATTATTTGTGTTGGGTGGTATTTTTAAATCCATGCAATCTATAGGATTTTTTTAAAATGTATATAAATATAGAAATAATTTATGAACTGGTGACATGTATAATTCGAATTCCAAATACAAGCAGCAAGATTTCACATAAATTAATTGTCCTATCTTTTAAAGAAGAAAAGCATCTGATAATCAGATGAGCATGGCATAGTTCCCTTTCTTATAGTAGTGTGAAGCACATTCAATGGTTAATACTTGTGTTGCTTATTTCATCCAATATCCTGTTTGCCTTCAGGCCCAGAATTTTGCTGCAATTTAATGACACTTGTAGACATTTTTAAACTGTACAATCCTTATAGATATGTCAGTTATCCGCATCATATTATCCACAGGGATTTTATGAATACAATTTACTTACATCTACTCTTGGTGACAGTGTTCGAGATGTCAGCCTGAAGCTGTTACAAACCATTGTTCTAATGAATCAGCCATGTGTTGGTTTTCTCTAGTGAAATGCAAATTAAGAATAACATTAGAATTTAAAACTTCTTTCTAGGAAGCATTCTTCAAGTTGACTTTTGCCATGGAGAAGAAAGAAGAATGATAAGAAATAATTAAATTATCTTCAAGCTTATATCCAATTTCAAAAACTTTGTCGGGCCAAAAACAATTTGGTGTAGTAAATACTTGATGAGGTATTTGAAAAGATGGCTATTTAGTATATTAAACTGAAGACAATGGATTGTGTCCAGACTTATTCTTCACGGAATTTTTTCACGACCCAGCATCCATTCAGGAAAATATCAGTTCATTATCTGAATAGAATGTGTGATTGCCAAGGAAAAGTGATGGTGGTGAGTCAAGAAAATCTCAAAGAATCAATCATATTTTAGAGCAGACAAGGTAACTGATAATTTCTACTAGATTTGCCCTATTTATCTTCACAAGTTCTCATAAGTCATAGAATCATAAAATAATAAAAGGAGCACGGTGGCTTGTATGGTTAGGACACTGGGTTGGATGTTAGCAAATCCATGTTTGAGACCCAAGTGCTGCTGTGGGGCAGGGTGAGCTCCCATCCTTTGCTCCAGTTCCTGCTGGGAAGAGAAAAGGAGTCCCCAACTTGATGTCCCCTGAGCAACAGCGATGTTGCCAGCTAATCCTTTCAACCCAGAAAATACCTTGGTGCTTCTGACATGAATGCAATATGATAGAATAATAGGGCTGCAAAGGGGGTCTTTTAGTCCAATATCCTGCCCAAGGCAGGAGTTCTTATTCCAGGCAAATGGTTTTTTCAATCTTTTCTTAAAAACCTCCAGCTACTCCAAGTGGCAAGTTGTTCCGCTGATTAATTGTTCTCACTGTCAAGAAATTTCTTCTTGGTTCCAGGTTGAATTTTCCTTTGACAGGTTTTCACCCATTGTTTCTTGTCCTGCTCTCAGCTGCAGTGGACAATAAATCAACACCATCTTCCCTTGACATATTGAAAGACGGCTCTCATTTTCCTTCCCTTTGGCAAGGAAAAAAATACCAATAAGAAGGATTTCTTCCCTATATAATTACAAAAAAATCATAAGAATATCCAAAAAACAACAACAATGCAAGCAAAAGAAGCTTGTACAATTAGGTCAGTTCTTTTTCCTGTAAAGATTGGCCCTGGGATTGTCTTAATTTCCTTTTGTTCCCTATTCCGGCCAGAATTTTGCTGAGCCTGGAAAGGATGAGTTGTAAAATTGGCATCCCAGTTCAGAGGGCACTCTGTTTTCCTATCAGATGCATGCCTCTCAGTCTTCTTCTAATATATAAAGTGGTATGCCTTTGGTTGTTGTAGACAGTGTTTTCAGCCTTCTGACACCGATGAGGGTTGGGGAGGGGGTGTACAATTATTCCGCCAATAAGGGGCACAATTTAGGAAGGGGACCAGAAGAAAATTACATTTTGATTAACATTAGATTGTTTTAGAATTAATATTGAATTATCAAAGAAAGCAAGAAACAACCAGACTAATTTAAAATTGTGTTTTTTATTAGAAGTAGGTAATTTCAGATTTAGTACTTTTTAGAATTTTTTTTTTAACACAAGAACTTCTGGTTTTGATTCACAATGTACCTAGAGCTAAATTGAAGAAGTTCTTCTATTCATTCAGGAAAGTCCTCAGGGAAAATTAAAAAAAAAAAAAAACAGAGATGGCACTGCATGACTGAGCCTCCAGGTCTTTTTCATGTGCTTCACCTAAACACACAGTTTGGGGTTTGGCTAGATGTTTAGTTTGAAAACCTACCAGATGCTACCTTCTTCTCTTCCTCCCTTCCTCACCTGTATGAGAAAAATAAACTACCTTATTGTTTGGCACCTAATATTTTCTATTTCTATTTTTCCCTTAAGAAGAGAATCAAATATATCATTTCCACCATTGTACAGTTTGCTGATATATGTGGGACTAGGGTGGCAATTTGAAACAAAATTAAATCCCATTTTAAAATATTAGCTTAATTTTCCCATGTGGAATTTTATCTTCCTCCTATCCCAATGATCTCCTCTAACCTATTTTCCCTGGTTATACAGGTAGTCCTTGACTTAATGACCATCATGCTGTAAGTCATGGCAGTCATAAAGTAGGTGTCAAGGGTGGAACTTTGGCAACTAAGTGTCACTACATTTCAACTTGCCATTAGATTAAGGGGGAGGGAGCTGTTACTTTGAAGTGGGTAGATGGAGAAATGAAACTTATTTGATTCAGCTGCAGACCGTGGGAGCCTGAAGCCTTGTCAAGGACACCAGAACAGGTGTGGATTTGAAACAGATAGTTCCTATAACTAAGTGAACTTGTTGATATGGATTACATAAGACCTTGTGGATTTGGCTGGGAAAACTATTGTTTAAGTCTATGAATTGGTGTGGGAACCTCAGAGTTAACATAACCAAGCTGTATATTCAATAAACAATAAGCTTTTCGGAAATGGAATGAACATGGAGTTCTATTTGGATTCTTGAGCTGGATGTTGACAGTAGGTCATCACATGACCTCACTCATATTTTACAATCTTTTTCAAGCAAATGCCAGTTTCCAGCAAAAATGTTGTAAATTGCAGGATGCTGCAAATAGCCATAAATGAAAACCGGTTACTAAATGTCCAAAATGTGGTCACACATCAACTGGGGCAGCCATTAGAACTTCAAATATAAGTCAGAACTACCTTTTTCGGGGTCCATCATAACTTTGAGCCATTGCTAAATGACTGGTTATAAGTAGAGGACTACCTGTATTAACTAACTGGGAAACAGTAGGATTTATGCAGGATTCAGATGGATAACAGAAAAATTAATAGAGGCATGGGAACTCTCTAACTGTGTAACTGCTTTTTTCAGAAGTTCTGTGTACTTGGACTAGCTTTTTGAGAGGGGATTTTGCCTTCCCCCAAATCATTTTGCTTTTCATTTGTCTCTTGTGATTTAAGCTAATTTTTTAAGCTGATCTCCTCCCTTTGAGGTTTTTAACTTTCTTCTCAAAGTTCATGCCTCTCATGATTGATCAGGTTTCCCAATAGTCTCTTTCTTCAGTTGTATCTTCTTCCTAGTTTTCATTCCATACCAGTTTTTAACTGACTGGCAGTATAACTTTGGACGCAGCTGTTTACTGACTCTTAAAACAGCCATTTCATGGGCATTTTAAGTTCATGTTGAATTTATTACCCACTCAGTCTTTGCTTTCTGGGACATCTTTCCAATGAATGAAAGCATTTTAACTTCTACTATGAATATTTAGGGGCCTGTGGAAAAAACTTCAGCGGGTGCATTCTGTTCACAGCACCATCTCTTCCTCATTAAATATTATATTGAGTGTTGTTCCGAACTGTAACAGAATGGGTGGAATGTTAAGAACCTGGCTGCTCTCACTCAAATAACATTTGACCACGGAGAAACAATTTTGACTCAGCAAGCTGGATAGTTTTGATTCATTGTATTGAGAAATTACTCTCTGAAAGGTATTTGTCAGCTACCCTATTTGGTTCCTAGAAATACATGAAAACTCAACTGTGCCCTGTGGGTAATCATGATAGTCATGCTCATGCCCCAAAGTTGAGACAAATCAAAACAGCAACTAAAACTGGAAGGCTGAGGGAAAACCAGTTATTAATAAGATGCTGCTTCCTAATCAAGTATTCCCTTGCTTTCTATGGCTGCCTCAGTTTGGACTCAGCACTTTGAGTTGAGAATCCTTGTTGGTTTAAGCACACTTTTGTTCTGTTTTTTTGCTTCAGTAGATGGGAGGGACTGGATAAGAAGCTTATTCAGAATGATCGGGGGAGAGCTTTAATCTTACTCTTTTGGAGTTTCAAAGATGGTTAGGTATGAATAATGTAAGGAACAGCCGTTGGGCTTTTATTTGAAATGCAGTGACCTGTATACTGGAAAGGAGGAAGAGTTGGGCAGTCAGAGTTATGCCTGAAAATTACCTCATGATATAATTTTGATACACAAATAACCTCTTCCATCATAATGACACGTCCTTTGTTACTGTTTTTATTGTTGTTGTTAATCTATTGCAATTATAACTATTCCACCTCACAAATCTATTTTCATTAATGCAGATATTGGCAAGATGGGAGAAGGCATTACAGCATTACTTACAGACCTCAAATATGACTATTTTTATACCTATTGTTGCATATTTTATTCTTAGTTTCCTTTCCCCTTTTAAAGAAATCATGTCAGCATTATGCATCTTATAGTGACTGACAGGCCAGTAATGGATTTTTTTTCTTGCTCTTGTCATCAGATTTTAGAAGAAAATGAGGGCAAGTTTAGCCAGTTTAGACCTACATATATTTGACAGCTCTTAATGTATAAATTATTGTGTTCCTTTTTCAATGTTGATTGGTTTCTAGATATAAATAACACTGAGAGAGAGACAAGCAGTAAGTCATCCAGGCTGGATTGTTCACATTTCTGGTAGTATTTTTTTCAGCTTGGACCTAATCTGTTACATCTAACAGGATTTTTGTTGTTGTTGTTGTTGTTTGTCTTTTACAAGCCTTTCACATTTAACAAGTTATGTGGGTTCTTGTTTTATCTTCAACTATCACTTCAACTTTGTAAGTGAGAAAACAAGGTGTGTCTCTTAGATTATGATATTTTCAAATAAAAGCCAATAATATTTTATTTTATTATTTCAGCTTTGATGAGCTTAATTTTGAGCAGATTTACAGTTTCCATGCTTACATGTGGGGCTGTTAGGTATTTGAGGCCAGTGGCTGGAGGGAGCAGTCCTACATATATAATTTTTAATGCAAAATGTCACTTTGTGTATTCCACTCAATTTCCTGGACAAATCTTGAAAAAAAAGTCTTAGTCTGAAGACCCAATCCTTTCTGTACCTCAGTGTCTGACTAATTGCTAGGTGAATCCATGTAACAAAGGTTCTCTAATTTCTGAAATGAAAACACACATCCTCTTTAAATATCTAGAGCAATGCAACCCCATATCACTGGGTGTGATGTATTTTGGTTGCATAAGGATTTGTACTATATTTATGTTTGTCATTTCCATGTTTTAGGTTTTAGAAGAGCTGCCCACAAAATTAAGTCCAATATACATTGGATGTGATGTGTTTGGTTGCTTAAGGAGTTGTACTATATTCATATTTGTAACTTCCATGTTTAAGATTTTAGAAGATCTGCCCACAAAATGCAGTGCAAGAATAGATAATTTAAGAAATAAATATCCACATTCATATTGCTGCAAAGAGAACTATACACCCCTGTAGTCATGAGGAATCAGGCTCAGACCCAGGGAATATTTATTTTATTTTATCAAGTTACTCTCAGGTGATCCCTTCTTCTCAACCACCCTTCATTTCCTCCTCTAGCTCTGTGTGCATAGTGCTCAAAGAAGTGGTGGAAGTGGACTTCTACCTACATTCCACCCCCACCCCTGCTACCTACTCTGCGCCCAGGCTTATACCTGACCCATATGACCTTCGATTGTTCAGTCAGAGTTAAGGGATATGGCTATAGTGATGGTTTTAACACCCTGCTGTTCTTTCCTCCAAATAAAGGATTGCATTAGGAAGTCATATGATATATTTAGAGTTATATCTCTGCAAATACATTTCATACAAGCACACAAATAATCTGTATGTCTCGCTAGCTCAGTTGGTAGAGCATGAAGCTTCTTCGTGCTTGACACTGTATAAAATGCTCATGTTAAACCAGGGGTATTCTTGAATCTGGAGCTGGTTGCCCCAAGAATAAGACAACAGGTATACTAGTCAAAGCAGAAAAAAGGCTATCCTCTACCTGCTTCTTTAGCAGGAGTCATGAGTCCAAGAGGATCCCTAATTAGCAAACTGGTTCCTGATGAGGGAGTACAACCTCTCAGAGAGTCAAAGATGTAGTCAAAATTTTTATTTGACTGGAATTGAGATGTATAATAGGGTATCATCAACATATTGATGATACTAGCAGGTGTCCTTCTGCAGTGGTTTAATGCAGGTGTTAAAGAAATGTTGAAGGCACCCTGTAACAGAGCACTTAGGGACCTAACTCTCCTTCCTGCAAGCACAATCATCCCAAATGAGAGTAGAATAATTGAAAAACCTCTGGAGATAGGATGGGAATTCTTCGTATCTACTGGATTCATGCTTCTCGAGGAGTGAGCAGATCAGCATCTCTCAGGTAGCATCATAAGACAGTATGTTAAATGACAACACAGGAGTACAGAAATAACCCTGAAGATATTCAGCAATCATTTGGGAAATATGAATTCAGCCCATAAAAACAGGAAGAAATTCAAGATAACCCAGTCTTGACCCTCTCAGTATAATTGTGAAAGAAATAGAAATGCTGTCAAATTTCTGTTATAGCCTATTTCACTAAAGTAGAATGCTAATACATTTGTGGTGTCTGTTTTGTGAACTGGTCTACATCAGAAAATTGACAATGATACTACAGAATTGTACATAGAAGACAACTGATCAGGTTATCCAAAGTATTGATTTATTAGTTTGATTTTCTTTCCTTAGAAGCCAATCCCCTATTTGGAAAACTGTCATTGACATATGGACATGAATTTGGATAAAATCTGGGAAACAGTGGAGGACGAGTGGTGGTGGTGGTGTGCTATGGTTTATGGGATCATTAAGAGTCAGACACTCCTTAGTGACTGAACAACAAAAAATATTTTGTAAACTCACTTTGTCATTAACACTACTGTAATTTCTTCCTGCGGAAGCATCTTCAAAAGTTGTTCCCTAAGAAATATCAATAGTTACAATTAGATCTATTTTACTTAGCAAAACCCATGTTCTGTTGTTTCATTTTCAATATATTTTACCATCGTCTCTTCTGAGTCATTTAACAAACATACAAATTCAAACGAGCAGTGGCAGCATATCTGCCTCTAAAATGTATTACAAAATGAGTCTGTCAGGCTTTTCTATCTCATGGAAATGGACATAAGATAGAAATACTTTAACAGATACCTTTATTTATCACACCCTAACATGAATCTGAAAACAATCTGGCAATGTGGAAAGTATATTACTTTACAACTGTTAATTGTTTTGTTAGATAAAGCAAAAAAGCTGTTAGTAGGATTTACTATTTAAATTGGCACACACAAACAAACACAAGTGTTAAAATTTTAAAAAGGTGGTGAGATACAGAGAGATAAATGAAGATCCTTAAAAGATTGAGAATTATATCATCTCAGGTAGGAAGTAAGTATTCTAAAACTCTTTTTGTCATGATCTTTAACTGGGTGAAGTGGTGTATCATAGGGCAATAATTTTTGAACCAAGATACCTCAAATAGGCTATGTGTCCAAAATCCAGGACCCACGACTCCCAAGGGAACGAAATTTGGGGAAGTTGTGACTGCCTTAGTGCTATTGGCTGCTGGTGCAAGTCATGCGATCTTCATTTTTAACAATTTGTGGCAGTTTCCCAGACAGTTTCACAATTCCTCACTCCTTTCCTCACCCAGCAGGAGCCACTTACCTGCCTGCTGGGAAGGGAAGGGGAGGGGAGAAAAGGGGAGAGGAGGGAAGGGAAGGGAAATTTCCAATGCTCCCTGCCAAATTCATCTAAAAAAGTCAGTGGGGAAGCTGGCAGGATGTCAGAAGTTGTTCCTGCTTCTACTATTTGTTTCGTCTGTCCTGTTTCTCTGTTTAGGTAAGGATACATCTCTGAAATTATGATCTAATGGTGGCAAGGGTGGCCTGGTTTTGAATAAAACTGAATAAGAAAAGAATGCCGTGGAATTTGCTTTACTTTAATTTGAACTCTTTTATTCCATTTTTACTAAGCACCTCTCACCCTCTCTTTCAGTTTTCATTTGTAATTCACTGCCCTGGCCTACAAAACAATTTTCAGCATACAGTGATTGGAAAGGAAGAAAGAAAGAAGAGGCAGGTTTTCCCATCTTTTTTTATATATAATGCAACCCTATTAATCTTTGTGAATGTGACTTGCATTGTTTCATGTTTCCATTTATTTGCTATTTTAAACAGACAAACATAGAGACAAACTGCAAGGTTAATGCACAATGTTAACATTTACATTTCATGTCAACATAAAATACACTTGGTTAAAAAAAGTGATCTGGACAATCTTCACCTTATTTCTAATATATCGGCATTTCAAAGCCAAGAGTATCCACATCTTCCATAAAGACATAGTATTATAGGCTGGAAGAATTTTCAGATTATCCCAGACAAATGGCTTTCCAATCTTTCTTTGAAAACCTTACATATGACACCAGGAGACAGAGTGCTCCACTGCTTCACAGCTCTCGCAGTCAGAAAATTCCTTCTTATTTCAAATTTGGATCTCTCACTATGAAAGTTCCATATGTTGGCTCATGTGCAAAACAAATACAAAAGGCACTCCACTAACATCAGTAGCACTCACATGCTTTACAGAACAAACTCAATTTCATGATTTAACAAGAAACCAGCAGGCAGAGGATGAACCAAACTTTAAAGGGTAACCTGAACAAAGACTGCCCTGGCCAGGCCTTCCATTTGATGCCCATCAGTCCAGGAGAATTCTCAGGACACTATAACTCTGTCCAGTGCTAAACAAGAGACAGAGATCTCTGCCTTCTTGGGACTAAATTTAGGTTGTTTTAACCCATACATTTCTTCACAACATCCAAATAATGAGCACTGCAATTCCATTTCATATCCAGTCTGACTCGGGATGGCAACATCCAGCAGACTATTATTAACATATTGACGATATCTCCTCCAAACTTACAAATTAGAAAACTAATAAAGACAAGTATCCCTAAACATGAAAAATCAGAGATCTCATTACAGCTTATCAGGTAAACAGATGTTTAGTCTGTCAAATCTATTATAGAAACATTCTGAAAACATTCAAAAGACAGACAGAAGACAAAGACAGTGATACTCTACTTTAATAAACTCAGGTATAAAGGAGAATTGGAGAGTTCTATCAAGTTCTCAAGACTCCACATTCTAACCCTTAATACATGACATTAAAAACTCATTACAGAAAGGTTGTGTGAGTCTTTCTTGCTTGATCATACTCGGCAGTTAAAAGACTTGCCAAAACTGATGGATGACCTTTCCAAGTAGTTTCATGTAAATGTTAAATAGCATGTGTGAGAGAGCTGAAGTATGTAGTGCCCCAATCTGGAAAAATTACATGTTTTGTCTGTTGACAATCAAGCTGAACCATAACACAGTGTTCCCAAATCCCAACCCTTATAGGCACCCCAACAGAATAACATGTTTAATGGTGCTGAATACTCCTGAGATGTCTAAAGAGATCTAGGAAATTGCATTTTATCCAGGTTTTGATGTTTGATTAATGCTACATAAGTCCCATGTCTATGTTGGAGTTCTGAACTCAAAGGCTGCAATAATCTATTTCTTCTAGAACCCTTTTCAGCTGAAGCTCCACTATCATTTTCAAAAAATTTCCTAGAAAGTTTCACTAGGCATTGAACAGAATCTGTTGAGAAAGTCTATAATACCATAGTTTTACCATCCTCTGGACCTGTTCTAACCTGTGAAAATACTTCTGAGAACATGTGGTGCCTTGAATTGTCCACAGTGCTCCATGTATATTCTCACCAATTCGTTGGGGTTTTGTGTGTTTGTGTGTGTAGGGAGGTTATAAGGACCTCACAAAGTGCTATGCTTATATTACAGTGTATATCCAGAACTGTATTATCATTATCATGTCTGGCATGATTTATTTTTTAATCAAGCCATGGTATTATCTTCAAGATTCTTGTAAATGCCTACTTTATTCTCTATTGTCTCTTTATTGGAAGAGACATTGTTTCCCCATGTTTGACTCACTGCTAATAATTACTGGGGCACTATTTTTTTTTTCTTGAAGATGGGGACCACATTTGCTCTTTTCCAGTGCCCTGGCATTTTCCCAGTTCTTCAAATCACCACAAAAATAATCAATAAAACTTGCAACTGCTCATCAGCTGTCTGCTTCAGCATTTAGATTATATTTAATCCAACCCTCAGCCTAACTCTTCCTCTCAGCATCTTTTGAATGCGTCATGTCCCAGGATTGATAAAAGAGGAGAAGTCATTTATGAGCAATCTCACCCAGGTTTCTTGTCATCTTTGATTTCCATAGCCCAAAGAAATGCATGTTGGAACTGCTCCCAGATATCTTAAAAACAAAACAAACAAACAAACAAACAAAAAAACCCAACCCTGGGCAAATCAACCCAACAGACATCCCACCTTTGCAGAGATTAAGCTTGTTGTCAATGTACATATTGAAAGTAATGGGTATCTTCAGATTCAGCATCAACTGTTCTAAGAGTGAAAAACAGGTCAAACATGGAGCTGTCTATATGCATGCAACCTGATGTCATGTGGAACAAATTCAAGATTGACAGGGAGGCTACAAAATTCTAAACCCATCCAAATCTAACACGCAGGACTTAAAAATTGAAATACCCCAACAATAATATTCTAGGAGATCACCCCAATTATAGCAGCAGAGTGGCTTGAGTGGTTGGAGTGCTGGGCAATACAATCAACAACAGAATTAAATAAAAATATTTTTTTGTTAAAAGAGGAAAGAGACAATTGAGCTGTCTGACTATTTTTCCTACCAGGCTTTTTAAATGATAGATAGAAATCATATGTGAAAGATTTAATTATTTACATTTTATTTGTGCTATGAATCTAAAAATGGAACACCATAATACATTTTCTATTATTTTCTTTTTTAAATTCAGTAACAAAATTTATCAGTCTTAAGCATCACTTAAATAAGATAATAAGGAGAGTTTATTTCTACTCATTCCTGCATGCCTAGCTTCTGCTGCTAACATTTTTATTCTGAAGTTCAAAATCAATTGACTGTGGCTTGTTTATAAATGACAGGTTTGGGAGGTTATTTTAATCAATTGATTGTAAGGGAGGTCTAAGTTCCATCGTTATCCTTTTCCTCCTTCACTTTCTTTTACCAAGACAGTCAATAAAGAAAAAAGGCAGGATAAATGAAGCAGGTTTCTTGGTTATCTAGAGATCCCTTGGAAACTCTTTATAGTGTAAAATAAACACTGAACTCATCTTATTTGCCACAGTAAAATACTGTGTAACTGAGAAAATTGTCACTTATTAGGTCCCCGAGGACACTAATAAGTGTCTGCTTCAACTGCAGTAACAATTTAATCCCAAGCACATTGATATTAATGAGAAGAGTTGAGCTGTAAGACCAACTGTTTGTGTCAGAAACTTTCACTGGTACTTTATCTAACGATTCTAACCTGAACAGAAGCTCAGTATATGTTGATCCCTTGCCTCAAAATAGTTTTTATTAAATTATTAATTTAACTAGAAAAAAATAACCTTTTTTCTCTCACTCTTAAATGCAAACACAGCCTCATTCTAACAGATTCTAGGCAGACTTCACTTACGAACTTGAAATACATCATCTTGTTCAGAAGCATTTATAAAGAAAAAAAAATGTTTTCAGGATTGTTAATCTAAGCGAATAGATGCTATCATTATTTTCAGAATTCTCTGCAGCATTTTGCAGCCTATCTTAATCCAATTTGATTGATTACAAAAGACCTATTTGGAGAGATTCTTCAGGTAAAGCTTTGCACTTTTTTATTATTATTTTTTGCAAATCTATACTTTACCAGTGAGTTACTGTATACTCCTTCCCTGAAAAAGACTAATACTCAATTCACTGGCTTAATGGATCTTTCCCAACCCATTTTTATATTTCATTGAATAGCCCCAACTTCACATTGCTAAACTTCAGCTACACACTCTCAAAACAAATTTAAGTCTGCAATAGGCTTAACCCTGTGCTAGTGAAGGGCCAAAAGGAATAAGAGCATAGAATATGACGATGACTAAAGGGTATTACAAAATGTTTTTCTAATATGCATAAATGTACATAGCATAAATTTCCTCTGCCTCATTTATTTTAATATGTTTGTATTTTAATAAATCCTTTTAGCCATTAAAAACTGTATACAGAGGAAAGAAAGATAATCCTGAATGTAATAAAATCCCTACCAAAAGGGACAGCAGCTACAGCAAGCTATAAAACACAGGAAAAAAAATACATACTTGCATATATGTATGGATGAATGCATTTAATAGAGACCACCTTGTATAGCACCAGCCCGGTCAATGCAGATATGAATGTAAATGAATAATTATTGATTAAAATGAATTGTTAGTGAAATAATGTAATCAACGGATAAAATTAATCAATCTTCAATCAGCCTCTGATAGATTATGTGGTGTCAAATCACTGTCGGCTCTTTGTTACCACATAGATCATCTGTCCCTAATATGGTCCCTCAGTTCTTCCAACAGTTAAAAGCAACTTTGACTGAATCTATCTATCTTGTTTCTGGTTGTCCTCTTCTTTTTCCTTCCAGATTTCCATATTTCTCTTCTCTAGAGAGTTAGGTCTTCATGTAATGTGTCTAAAATAGGATAATTTGAGCTGGGCAATTGTACCTTGAGTGCAAACTATTCATTTTCTTGGCTCTCCATGATATTCCCAGAGTCTTCTGCAATATCAAAGCATAAAAGTCTATGGAGATTCTCAACCATCCATGTTATGGTTGTCTCAAAGTAGCTTTTTCCAAAAGGCAACTGGTCTTTTTTGGTGTTTTCTTTGAAAACATTTAGCTTCTCAAGATTCTTATATGAGAAGCAAAACATTTTCAAAGAAAAAAAAACAAAAAAGTCCAGTTGCCTTTTGGAAAAAGCACCTTTGGGACGATCAAAGCATAAAAGCATCAAAACTTTTTCCTATCTTTTCCAAACTTTCATTTCCATAGAATGTCACAGAAAATACCATGCCTTGCATTACTCTCATTTTTATGGGTATAGGCACATTACAATATTTAAATATGATTTTCATGGCCTTTATAGCTGTTGAACCAAGTTCTAGTTTGCAGCATTTTTCTTGATTGCTTGTTCCTTTACTGTTGATATAAAAGACAGAAGCTATCCACCATTTTGATATCTTTATTGTCAGTTCCAAGCTTCCTATTAAACTGTAGTCCCATTTTTCACTTCGATCCTTGACTTTTATTACCAGGGCTTGCAGATTCTTTGCATTTTCAGCTATCAGAGTTGTGTCATCAGCATATCAGAAGTTACTAGCATATCTTTCTCCAATTTTAAAATCACATTCCCTTTTCTTCCAAACCAACTGTAAGGACCTACCTCAACTAGGCCTCCCAAGAAAGCAGAATTCTTGAAACAGGCATTGTCTCAAAAGGAAGTTTTATTAGGGGCTAGTAACAGCAGAGAAAACAAGGTGAGGTCTGAGGAAAAACCCGCACAAGCAGTATATTAAAAGCAATACTCATTACTCCTCCCCCCAGGGTCCCAGGATCCATTTGAATCCCAGCCAATCCACAGGTGGCATATTGTTTTGGTAACAGGCTCCGTTAGCAGGCTTTTCAAGGTCTCTCTCGCTTTTGTTTCTCTCTGGCTCCAAGCGCAAACCATCTCCTAAATAAGGGTGATGCATTCCTTCTCCTGGGGGAAGGACATAGTGTCAACACAGTGCAAAGCATCCCCAAAGCATCCCCCCTCCCAACAGAATGGCAGGCCCCAAAATATGGTTACAAAAGCAAGTATACTATAAGAAGAGAAACAATACATTTCTTTGGGGACCTGACACCAACTTCCCTCAAATGTACATTCAGCATGCAGGTTGAATAAATAAGGGGAGAATATCTAGCCTTGTCACATTCCTTTGCTAACCTGGAGCCAGTCTGGTCTATCCATACTTTGGCTTATTGACCTGTATATAAGTTTCTCATGAGGACAATAAGATGTTCATTGTCCTTTACATATGAACAAATAATTCTTATATAAACTATTCTCTTGTGCACATCCACACAAGATTACAAACACAGTGGGTGGGGGAAGAGACTGAAAATTTGGACTCAGCAACCTTAGTTTGTATATGTATAAACTATCATCTATCTATCTATCTATCTATCTATCTATCTATCTATCTATCTATCTATCTATCTATCTATCTATCTATCTATCTATACTTTTTATTTATTTATATCCTGCCTTTATTATTTTTATAAATAACTTAAAGCGGCAAACATATCCAACACGCTTTCCTCCTCCTACTTTTCTTAGAACAACAACTGGCCCAAGGTCATCCAGCCTGAGGTGACAGGCCCAAGTCATCCAGCTGGCTTTCATGGCTAAGGCAAGACTAGAATTCATGATTTCCTGCTTTCTAGCCTGGTTCTTAACCACTAGACCAAACTGGCTACATGTTTACTCTGCTAAAATCGCATTACATACAATGGGTCTTACTCCCAGATAACTTTTTCCACCAAGGGAGAAATGGCAAGCATGGTAGCCCCAACCTTGCCTTATTCTGCTCAATGTCTAGAGCAGGGGTGTCAAACTCGCAACATCACATGACATGTTGTGATGTATCATAACTTTTTTCCCATTGCTGGCAATGGGGTGGATGCAGTTTTGGTGTGACGCATCCGGCCCACGGGCTGGCAGTTTGACACCCCTGGTCTAGAGCAACAGAAGGCCTTTGAATCAACAGGGGACATTCTGCCAGCTGATTTTTCAGAGTCCTTATTCATGCTGAGAGTCACCATATATAGAAGAAATTCTTCATTGTAGATATTGATAATCAGAGTAATTCATAATTACTCCAGCACATTTGGTTTCATTACTTGCACTTTCTGCCAATTTTCTTCTTCTCAGCAGTGTTTTCCTGTTATATTATCAGTGAATAAATAACATTAGTCTTTCCCCCATCCTGTTCGATGGTAATTATTGGAGGAAGAAGGGGATTTTGCTTGGGTTAAATCTATTAATAATTGGGGGAGAGTATATTACTGATCCAAACTATATTTAACTAGTCATCACTACTTTTATAACTTATGGAAAATGGTTTGATAATAAACAAATACAATCTATATACCTGAGATACATCTATAGATATATTTCTAGTTTGTCTAATGTAATGGTTCAACAAAGCTTGGTATTTGTTTGTAAAGTTTAATTTATAGCAGCTATTATATTCATCAAGCTGTGATGAATTGCTTTTATTCTCCTCCAATTCTCCTGTCTGCTTAGGGGCCAATATAAAAATATCCAGTACAATAGCAAATATAGAATGGGCATCATATTTTTGAAGAGAATACATAAACCATCTTTTCTGACCCAAGAGTTTCTTCTTAAAGATTTAAGTTTGAGTTTTTTTCCCCTTTCCCTAACATAAAACAAGATGCTGATGACACTGATGGAATGTGACTATCCTGCTATGTACAATAAATATACCAGAAGCATAAAGTGCATCTTTGGGGACTTCATTTATTTATTAAGCTTACATTTTGAAAAAAGAGTCATGGCTTACTTTCTTGTCAATGGAATAGAGAAAGAGAACAATCTGCGCTTTAGGGAAAAAGTACTCTTTCTGTTTGCAATGCAATAGATAGATAGATAGATAGATAGATAGATAGATAGACAGACAGACAGACAGACAGACAGACAGACAGACAGACAGACAGACAGACAGACAGACAGACAGACAGACAGACAGACAGACAGACAGACAGACAGACAGACAGACAACCATACATATGAGACTCAGATAAAATACAGAAATAACTGTCACATAAGCATGGGTCAAACAAATGTGGATGACAGCATTTTTTTTTATAAAATATTTACAAAAGTGGTTACTTAACAAAGAGTTGCTGATATAAATATGTCTGTGTTACTTCAGTTTGATATATACCACTGAGTAAGGCTGTGAGCTGGACCTAAAGTTGCTTAAAAGCTTTTTACTGCTATGAGTTAAAGGCAAAGAGTTATAAATAACTTAACAGAACAAACTTTTGACCTCCCCCACTCTTTATTGTGTGTTTTAAACATTTTTGTTCTCTCAAATTTTCACACACACACACATCAAAGTGGTATGAAAAGCTGAATGCCAATAACATTGTTTGTGGAAGTTGCAAGCTACAAGTATCAACAAACCACTATTACAGTGCAGCTTTAACTTTGCAAATCAGCTGGCTGAAGTCAGAATGTTGTAAAGGTGTATCCTTGCCAACAGGGGCATGGACAATCATCCATCTAAAGTCTTCATTTATACTGATAAGAAGTGCCATAGGAATAAATGTACTATTTGTGTTTTTCTGACACACAAAAAATGACAGACCTAAAACAAACATTTCATAACTGACCAATGACAGTTCTTCCTGCAGAATGATGTGAAGATTGTTCTGTTTGTCTCAACGTTATTGTTAGCATATATGCATAGACATATGCACAATAGTCTTGTTAAATTTGCTCCATCTGCAGAGTTACAGTAGTTGGCCATTATGTGGTTCAATGGAACCTCCTCCTCCTTCCGGATTTTTATAACAATGCTCTATTTTTCTGATTAGGCACTTAAAGAGGAACAATGTAATAAGAGCTGGTTATACTCTAGGTAGAATTGAAATAGGGATTGGTGGGATGAGAGTAAAAAGGATCTGGGACACTATTACTCATGCCAGACCTCCCAAATATGTTTTTTCACGAGGCAACTGGACTTTCTTGTTTTTCTTTGAACAGGTCCCATCTGCATCATAACCTACATCGGTTATGAAAAAGCATCTTTGGGGCAACTATGACCTGGATGACTGAGAATCTCCATAGACAGCCATGCTGGACCTGTATTTTTCCCTGTTTGCTCCTTCCTTTTTAATATCCTCAGAGTCAGTCAAGTGGGTAGACAAAGGTGCTGGATTATGATAGAGAAAAACCTAGTTTCAAGTCTATCCTTAGTCATTGAAACTTAAGCTACTCACTAACTATCTGCTCAACATATCTCAGAAGTTTGTTATGGGGATCAGGAAAAAAAAACCTTTTGTAAGTTCTCTTGAGCTCCTTGCTAAGTCTTAAGTCTTTCCTCTTTTCCTTGTTGCACAGTACATTGAGGACCACATAATAATTACTTTTTGTTAGAGATCTGAATTTACTGCTTGCAAAGAGCTTTTGTAATTAAGTCTAAAATTATATGATTACACCTATTTTACATTGCATAGGTGGTTTTGAGCAAATCTTACTATAAAAACTATAGAAGAAGTTAACAGACTAAAAATTCAAATTCAGTAGCTGGGCAATGTTTTTATTAGCACCAAACAGAACCATACAAAGGACTATGTAGGCTTTTCAGATTTCCAGACTTCTTCAGCAGTGAATAAAATAGAAGTATAAAAACCAAAGGATTAAAATATTAAACAGCTAATATTAAAAAGAAGTCAGATATAGCCATCATAAGATTTGCAAGTTAAAACCAAAGCAAAAGGGGGATACTGCAGAATGAGCCAATAATTCCTAGTAGATACTACAAGTATTTCTTAGGTTTAGCATCTTGTACCAAAGACGCAAAGTTGATCATTCCCCATTTTCAGAAACATAATGGTTGTCTTGTAAATCAACTATCCCTGACTTGTTCATAATACAGATTTTTCTTTAAAAATAAAGAAAAATATAGCAGTCTTTATTTTGGTTACCTGTACTCCATACAGCAAGTTAAAGAGTATTCTACTGGAGTAAAATAGCACTGTTCTATCTAGCAGCTGAGAGGGGGAGAACTGAACTTTAAACTGTAAAACAATTTATATTCAGCTTTTGAAAAATAGTCTTCTTGTCCAGTGATTATTAAAAAACATATTTTCCAAAGCAGAAAGAATATTTGTGCTGGTCAATAGGTAAGGGGGGGGAGAGATAAAAAAAAACAAAATTGTCCATTATGGATT
Organism: Protobothrops mucrosquamatus; assembly: GCF_001527695.2. Taxonomy (NCBI): domain Eukaryota; kingdom Metazoa; phylum Chordata; class Lepidosauria; order Squamata; family Viperidae; genus Protobothrops; species Protobothrops mucrosquamatus. The sequence goes on from NW_015386707.1 coordinate 68,528, forward strand.
TTTTTTTACCTTGTGTATTCATGCTACTTTTTTCATTCCTAATTAATGTTTAAATCCAAACATGAACAGCTATCTATGAATGCCAGAAACTGTAGTTTATATAGAGAGATGAATTGTCTTCTGCCTCTAAGTGGAAATCAAATCACAAAATATTGTAGAGCAGGTGATTGCAGGCACTGGGTTCATAATTAATGCTTTACCTTCTAAAAGAATATGTGAGGACAGTATTTTCTAAGACTTGAATGCTTATTATTTCATGTGGTGTTTGGATTTCTATCACATCTAGGTTAAGGAAATAAAATGAAGGTGAAACTTTTTCTGACAAGCTGGTGTCAGTCAATTATTGATCCATGGCGACCATAGCAAGATGCTATTTTCTGAATTGCAGTTCAGACAAGGAATCAGTAACAGTTACATATAGTATTTAGTCATCCTGAAGGCTAGGAAACCCATCAGGAAACATCTTTTGGACTCAGAATGATTGTCACTTTGAAGTCCTTCGATAGCCATTCCAGAATATCATTTTTCTTGATGGCAAATGACAAAATTGAACACTGAGAGACACCACCACTTGTATCAGAAATTAGATAGTTGTCCCAATAAGTACTTTGTGTCAAATGCTATCATTACAGCTACAATGATAGCTTTTGAAAACTGACAAGGGCTGGCACCAAGAACTGGAAGCACCCTTATTTATCCAAACATCATTCTGTAAATTTGCTAGGTATGAGGTATGAGGTGCAGGCACCTGGTCTAAGAGCCAAAAACAAAAGAAAACAAAACAAAAACCCAGTTGTGTTTTATATTAGCTAAGTGCAATGGAAGTGTGGTGCCAATTAAGCTGTTATATTTTTCATGGGGGGGGGGAGGGAAAGAGAGAGTGCTTCAAACCTGTGTTATGCACAAGAAAACAATGATCTTAAATGAAAGAATACATACAATAAATATAAGGGAAGATAAAAGTGAGCATACTTTCTTAGCTTTGTGAGTCATTTAGAATGGAAGATCTTTCTTCTAATTTTGAAACAGCTTTTGTAATAAATGATATGAATGTCCCTTAATCAGTTCTTCCCTTCCTGCCTGCCTATTAATTAATTGGTGTACTAGTATTTGTCAGGCAGTATTGGGCTGCAGACCAATCAGGATCAGACACAAAGGGCCAGCCAGAGACTAGCCAGTCTGCATCAATCAGAAACCAGATTGGCTAAGAGCCAATCAGAAACCAGAATACCTGGCTATAAAGACAGGAGTCCAGTCTGTATTTGCTAGGTTGCCTATGTTCTTCATAGCAAATTATCTTGCCTCTAAAGATGATGACCACAGTTGTCAGTGAAACACCAAAAAACAAAAACAAAAAACATTCTTCATTGCCTTTAACTCCCCACCTCATTCTGATTCCTTGAGAATGGTGGTATTTTCTGTGGGTTTTTAATTGCTGTAAGTGCTGGAGTTTCCTCTGATAGGTATCAGTCCCTGCTTCACTTCTCTAATGACAAGTATTGTTTAGAACCAAGGAAACCAAAGAATGCCAAACTTGCCTATGCACTAAAAAGTGTTTGTGACCTCTTCTCTGTGACTTTCTTCCTCTGGCAGCTAAGTATTTTGAAAACCAGCTGACAGAATTTACATTGTCACAACATGATTTCCACTGGGTGAAAATATTTGTATGGGGTTTCTCGCACTTTTAAAAACTTTTAAACTATTTGGTTAATAAAAGTCACAGCATATCAGCTTTCATTGATCTCAAAACAGGCTAGGCATGGTTGAATTAAGCTAGTAAATGAATGGAAGAGCACTAGAAAATCCCAAGGCTGCAGGCTAAATTGGGAAGATAAAGAAATCTGGAAAAGCAGCCAATGACAAATCACTGCTATATTTGGGCTGAAAATTAAATTGACCAGGAGCAGTGTTCAGTCTGAGAGAATCTTGACCTTTTTAGTTATTAACAATGAGTATAAATAATGTTCTCAGAAAGAATAATGCAAAGTTGAAAATAAGCATAAAAAGCGGTCATAAAAATCAGGCAAGGGTGCTGGGAAATAAAAAAAGCTTCCTCTTTCCTGATTCATATCTGAAAGTGATTCACCGAAATTATTATTGGCAGTAGATTTAGGACACCAAAAAGGATGATTAGCTTCAGTATATGGGATTTAGAGAGATGAGGATGGAAAAAGATTTCATGTTATCCATTTCAGGAAACAAAACATCTTAAGCACGTAGGTAAGCATGCAGTTTTGTAGTCTAGGAAATGAAGCATGCATTTCTACAACTCTGTTGGCAACAAAAAGCTAGAACATGAGACATCAATTCCTATCAGCCTCTGAAAGTTTAGTAATCCAAATTTCTTGGAGGACACCAAATTATCTGCTGATGGGATAGAGTTATGTTTACTCTTACCAACCTCTGAGCTAGAGGCACGTTTGTGTTCTAATAAAAAAGCATGCATTTATTTCTTATTGTTCAGAAAAATTCTACTATGGAAAAGGAGAAACAGAATACAAGTAGTCCTTATTTAGCAATCAATTGGCAATTTGGTGGTTAAACAAAATGGAAGTGAAACTGCAGTTATATTTACAATCTTACTTCAGCTTTCCTTTGCTTTACATACCTGTGAAGGTCATAAAATGAGGATTGGTCATAAAAGTTTCTTTTTAATCATTACCATAACTGTGAATGGTTGCTAAACAAAAGGCAGTCTTGTTTAGGACTATCTATATATAAATCTGCATTGTTGTTATACTAAACCTTTACTGATTATGGGATACAAAAACTATGTAAAGGGAGAATCAAGGGATGAGAAGATGGAAACAAAGGGCATCCCCCAAAATCATTCAGCTTTTCTCAAACTATATTTATTTGTACTAAACAGAAAGTTTTTTGGTAATTAGCTGCATGCTTGGGTATTTTTACCCTGCAGTGACAAGGCAATCAGGACAAATATAGTTAACTGGTGGTTTTGTCCCCAAGCTTTGATGGCCTTTTTCAACATTACACTCAAAGCAAAACAACAAGAATATACAAAAATATGCTCAATAAATATTGGAATCCTCTTCTTCAATATAAAGCATAGTGAAATCTAATCATAAGCATCTATAGAAGCAATGCAGGGTTTCCACTTTCAGCCCTTTCTATACTACACAGAGCTTATTTTTAATATCTGAGGAAAGAGCTGATTATGTTTTAGTTTCCTTATTCTTAATATAGGTTAGGAGAAACATATTTTATCTAGCTTGAAACCTGGAAGAGATTCAAAACAAATTGATCAACTGTATCCAGTGGAATTTCACTTTCGTTTGAACATAGGCTCTTTCTGGATTCTATTAATATCCAGTCTTGCAAATACTGTTTATTATGAAGACTGGCGATGATATTTGGGAAAGAGAAGCAGCAGCTTCTTCAGTTCTCTGATGCATGGTTTTCTTGGGTCATTGCATTCAAGGTGAACCAAATCCATGTGGTAGGCATGAAATGTATTCTGTCATTTCAGGGTAGGTGGCAGCTGTTAGGTTCTTTATTAACCTCTCAACATTTAGAAATCCAGTTTGTGTTCATTTGGTCTCTTTTCTAGCAGAATAGGCTCCAGATTCCTATAAAGGCTGCAAATAATTGGAAGGAGGTACTTCCCAGATCCTTCAGTCATACTTACAACTGCTATGTCCTGTAGTTTTCCCAATGTCCTGCGGTTTTCTCTAGAATAACACAACATCCTAATATTGTAGGAAAGACAGAATAGCAGTTGCTAGAACAGTTTCTCCATGATTATTTTATGGCCACCATTATTATGATCAGGAAAACACATCCTAAAAGGACAGATACTTGGGAACAGAAAAAAATATGTTTCTGAGCATTTATTTATTTGATTTTTATCCCCCATCATTATTGTTTATAAATAACTCAAGATGGCAAACATACCTAATATTCCTTTCTCCTCTTATTTTCACCACCACCACAACAACCTTGTGAGGTGAATTGGGCTGATTCATTGCAATTCATGGGAATATAAAACTGACAAAATTTTAATAAATGTAGCATAATATGAACAAGACTTCCTGTAACTAAGACAAAAAGAATCCTAAATGAAGGAAACTGAATGACTAAATGAAATATATTTACAGAGCCCAACACATTGCATGCAAACTGATTTCCATGAAGTGGAAAAGAAATACCATTAGAATGAGTAAGTGTATTAATATAGCAAGTGCTCATACCTGCACCAGAAGAACACCTTTTACAAGATTCCAACTTCTCCTTATGCACCATTGCATTTACAACAGTGTCAATATTGCAAGAAAAGAGAAAAAAAAGACTATGTTTCCTGTTCTAAATACTTTACAGGAAGTAAAGCTTGCAGCTTAGCAATTTAACAGGTTGAAGGAGCTCATCAGCTCTTAAGACTTCTCTAAATATACTGTAAAAGCACTTCATTTGTCTTTTGTAATGATTCTTTGCTGCCACTTACAGTGATTGGAGCACCATTTATAGAGTTATGTGTTTCTCCTTTCCCACCCCCAGTTGAAACTATTTTGATTTTAGTACAAATTTAACACATCATAGAGTCTATATTTCAAACTACTGAACAGGAACTTTGTAATTGCAGTTTTTTTTTAAGTGCTCTTCATTTGTAAAAGCTTTTCCTTGGCCATGTAAAATCCCATGTACATTATGTTCTTTTCTTTAATCAAATGGATGCCAGGTTTTTTAAAAAAGCTGTATATTGTTTTCTTTAAATGCTGTAACTCTGAGAAGAAAAAAATAACAGGTATTCATACAAACCTCCTCCTCCTCCTCCTTCCCTTTTTTGGGGGTGTGTGTGTGTGCCTTAATGAACAAGAAACATTGCCCTTTAGCCAGCACAACATAGAAGAATAATGTGATTTCCTGTAAAACTATGTTTCCTGAACACTGAAGATTTGGGGGTAAGGAAAAAATATGGAGTTGGCTATATATTAAGCTAAATTGCTCTGAGGAAACTTATTTATTTTCAGACTTTTAAAGCTATTTTGTGAAAGTTCCTCAATATTTCATTACCTTTTGGTTGTAGAAAAATTTAATTATGTGAATTATATGAAGAAATATGCCCAAATATCTTTTAGGAAACAGGACTGCCTCATATTGCTTTTCCAGTTGATGATGGCTGGTCAGATGATTTTCTGAAGAATTTTACATTCAGAAATAATTCCCTCTGAAGGTGAAATTACACTTCCAAAACCTACAGTTCCAGATTATGTTAATTTGATATTGAAGCAGTTTTTCAATGTATCAGTATGGATTATGTGTTTGACATGATGTGTTAGTAGGAAACTAACCTGGTCAGTTTCCTATTTTTCTAAGGGAAATTAGAACAGTTAGATATTTAAGATCCCTAGTAATAATTTTGAGAATTTTGATGTTGTTACTGAAAAATGAATCGGACTGAAGTGGGGATAGATAAAGTTATTTGGGGAATGGGAAGGCAAAACTAGAGCTTAATATGCATTAGCTGCGTAGTACAATATTTTAGGGCAAATGTGTCAAATCATAATAAGTACCACTTAAGGACTAATTGATTTAGCCCAAGAACACCAGTACTGAAGCTTTCACATATACTGCCTGAAGTCTAGCAAATAAAAAGCAAAGACAATGATAGCAATAGCACTTATATGCCACTTCATAGTGCTTTACATCCCTCTCTAAGCAATTTACAGAGTCAGCATATTACCCCCAACAATCTGAGTCCTCACTTTACCGACCTCAAAGGATGGAAGGCTGAGTCAACCTTGAGCCTTCAGAATCCTAGAGCAAGCAGTGAATTAGCCTGCAGTACTGCATTCTAACCACTACACCACCATGGTTCTTTTGAACAGTATCAAAAATTATTTTAAAGTTTTTACTACAAAACAGATACTTATTTTATTTTGGCTATTCAGCCAGCAGCATTTTCATTAATTAGAATGCCAATATTTGGTTTCATTACTAATTGATTCTGCATCAGAGACAAATTCCTTATATGCTTAATCACACTTGGGCCAAACAAAGTATTCAATAATCAATATTTTTTCATTATCATATCAGGAACAATATAATTTAGAAAATCAATCCCAGAGTTTTTCTTCTCTATGTGTTTTCCCCAATTCCTTGCTTACAGAGAGATCCTTGTAGTAGAACAGCCAGAACTTGCTCCTCTTCCTCAGCTACTTCTTTCTTCCATCCCTTGACAGCTCCAGCCTTCTAGCCTGTCTTCCTTGGCTAAGATTGTCTTCCTTTGGTTCCTGCCAGGAGACCTTGGCACTATCGCAGAAGCAGTGCCTGCTACAAATCCAAGATTGAAGTCCTGAACTGTAATGCTGCTCAGGACACCAACTGGAGATCCTCCCTAATTAGAGTCTGCTATTTTCAGCATTGTTATTGGATTGGATTGAGGTTAGCTGAAAAGCCACCATCACTAGAACTCTTTTGCTTCTGAAGCACTTTCCATGACCAGACTTTATTTCTAAGCAGCATTCAATGCCCTGGCTTTTCTGGGCATCATTGTCAACATCTACCATTTATTGGCAACAAAATGGCTTCAAAAATGACTTAGAAGGCTGCACATGGACCACCGGCCACAATATACAGACCCCTGGTGTACATTTCACTTTATATAAATACTAGAATTATCAGTCTTTGCTCAACTGGAAGTCAACTCTCTCCTGCAGACATTTTCACTGAAGTTGTAAGTCTTTGCAAAATACAATGTTATTTGGGCAGTTTGGACTCGAGAATGCACAGATGGAGAAGGCTCTAAATATTTGAACTCTTGAATGGGCCTTTACTTGAAAAAATATTGCTGATAACATGTTTTAATAGAACTCCTGCCCTCAACCCCAGCACATAAATGTGTTCATATGCCCATGCTGTTCAAGGATTCTTGATAACTCCTTTGACAACATTAAGGAACAAAATGTTGGAAAAACAAGCCCTCCCTTGACTAATTCTCAGCTACTGGAGAGTTCACAAAAGTAATCATTGCAGCTGGAAAGTGCAGTTTGCCTTTTTCTGGGCTGCAATAGAAACAGTTCTAAGAACTATATGTAGTGTCAGGGTCCTTTAATTCTATTTTATTTTCATTATGTTCTTCTAGCAGCAACAGATGAAAAATTCCTTGCAGTATATTCTTTTGAAACAGAATAGCATGAGATATAGTTGATGAAATCTACACAATTGTGCCTCTTCTAAGTTAAACTAAGCAATGGGCCCCAATTCATAAAACCCAGAAAATGGCTATGCACTGCTTTGAATTTAAACTCAAGAAGGTGTGGAGTCCTTGCTGCCCTCTGAGCTAACAGGGGCAAAAAGGTGCTTTAAAGCAGATTAGGATATAAACAGAACATCTGTCTGCAATTCCAGAGTTGCCTTCTAGGGAATATGGGTAGCATATAAATTCTATGAAAAAAATAAATTCTTTAATGCAGCTGCACCTTTTCCTGGGATTACAGGGCAGCTGAACATCTAGGTAGAGTTATCTCGAGAGTAAGAAGTTGCATCTTTTTGTCTCCAAATCCCTAAAGCTGCACAGTCATCTGGATTGCAAAATAATTCTGCTAGATCAGGTCAAGGCATTTTGTTTCTTATAATAGCCATCCAGATGCCAACATGAAGGTAACAATGACTTCTCAAGACTAATTGCACTTCACAGATCCATCCTCCATGAACTAATCCAATTGCCTTTTAAAGCTGTCCGAATTAGTAGTCATCACCATGTCATGTCACTCAATGAATTTCACATTAATTATGCACTCCCTGCAGAAGTACTTTTTGTTGCCTTTCACAAATTCATTTCCAATCAGCTTCTTTGAATGATCTGGTCAGAGTGTTTTGAATGAGGGAGAGAAATTTCTCCCATCCCTTCTTTCCATGATCTGCATACATTAATATTTCTCATTTATTTTTCCCCACACTTAATCATCCTAAATATTCTAGCTTTTTCTCATAAGGAAAGAGTTGGATCACCTTTATCATCTTCTGTACTTTTTCAAGGTCTGTAATATCCTTTTCAAATGTGGCAACCAGGCCTGTGAAAAGTATTCTAGAAGTGGATATACCATGGATATGCATGGGGGCATGTTAATGTCTGCAGCTTTATTTTCAATCACTTTCTATATTTCCAGGATTTCTGTACCTTTTTGAAATGAGCACATTAAAGCGTCCCATATATCTAAGCAGGGTAAAAAACAACAACCCTTGACTTAGATTTATATTTACTTTATAGATGTTAATATTACAAAGATTATTCCATAGAGTTGTGTTATGCTTCAATTTAACTTCCTTAAAGTAAAGCAGATTGTTGGGAAAAGAGAGTTATTGACTATAAAATATCACTTAGATTACAGAAACGTACATAAGAAGAGAGAAATACCATTTTTGTCCTTCATGCAATATTTCAGATCATTCAAACCACGTTTTAAAATGAAAAGGAATTTCAGCAGAATGTCAAAGGACACATATATCACAAATCATTTTTGCTGTTGCTGTATTTTGCTGCACACTGAATGTAATTTTACCTTGAGAGGAAGAGGAATAGTAGAAATATGTTGTGGAACATCCCTCATAATGTAAGGTTGCCTCAATGAGGGAATAAACATCCTACAGGGCATTCCTGACTAGCTGCAGTTTTCTTCCCCTACTTGCTATAGTAGTTCAGCTTGAGGGGAAAAAAACATTTTTCAGTAGAGGATCATTGGAATGATTCCCTTTAGAAACTAATGGAAAATTTTTTCATGCCTATCTGAAACTTGGAAGATGCTGCCTTATGGTGCCCTATTCTTAAATTCCTTCTCTCACAAATAGTAAATTAACTAAGGGGCAGACATTTTTTTTAAAAAAAATAACTATGTAAATAAGCTGTGTGGGAGGACAGTGTTTGTGTTTTGCCAATGTATAGGAAGAATAAATGTATATGTGAATTGTGTATGAAGGAGTTTGGCATGTGGGTGATAAGAGTGAATGGGAATATTTTTTTATCTTTAACTAATTGTGTCTTGGAGACCATGATTAAAGTATGCCTCCCCTAGGATGAAGATTTCACATCCCTTCTGTCTATGAATTAATTAAAATTAGCATTCAAATTCTTGTGGCCCCAAGTCAGAACAAAAGAGATTTCCATTGACTCTGTTCCTTGGTTTTCATGGAAGATGGTGCATGAGCACTGGACATCACAACCAGTGGTGGAATTCAAATACCTGAACAACCGGTTCTATTATGTGATGCAGGCCTGGGCCTCTGATGCCTACAACAGACTTCTGGAAGTGGCATCATGCACTTCCAGTGGGCCATTCTAGGCCTAGGAGGCATCCAAGGCCTAGACTGGACTTCCAGAAGCCAGGCAGTTCTCTGAATTCAGGTAAATTTAGCTACCGGTTCTCCTGAACTGGTGCGAACCAGCTGAATCCCACCACTGGTCACAACTATCTGGGATGAGTTGTAAGCAGCAAATTGAATTAAGGCAGGGACTCTCAGGCAAGACAATGATAAGAGAGCACATCCAGACCAAAGATCAAACCCAAAGTCAGAAGCAAAGAACAATAATGAATTAAGGAATGCTCTGCATTCAGGTCATTCATGTTGTTTAAGCAAGTTTAACAAAGTAAACTCTTTGTGCTTTTTTCTATATAGAAGGATCCACTAGCTGGCCTGGTAACAGAATAACAGATATGAAAGGGACCTTGGAGGTCTTCTAGTCCAACCTCCTGCTCAAGCAGGAAACCCTATACCATTTCAGACAAAGAATTGTCCAATTTTAAAACCTCCAGTGTTGGAGCATCCAGAACTTCTGGAGGCAAGTTATTTCACTGATTAATTCTTCTAATTGTCATGATTTTTCTTTAGTTCTAGGTTGGTTCTCTCCTTGATTTGCTCTTAATATCAAGCCAGACGGTTCTTCATCAAGAAGACAACTGGTTAGCCACATGGGAAAACAGATGTACAAAGTATCAGTTGTCTGCAAGATGTACCTAAAATGTGTATTTTTTTGTAATTTCATGTATATCTTGGTGCTGACAAAAAATGACATATATTTCAGTAAAATTATTTTTGTATTATTGCAGTTCATGGTATTTATTATCGTTGATAATTTCCAAGTTCTGCTGATACTATATCTGGAAATTTATAAACATGATCAACTAATTTATACATTGTGGCTAATTATTCTTGTTTACTTTTTTTTCTTGCATAGAGAATTTCGGTGTGTTATTTATATTTTTTTCCTTTGAGGTGATGGCTAAAAATATACTTTCTGGAAATGGGAACCAATTTACCACTACAAAGTACTAAATGCAACTTCTTATAGAATGAAACAAATGTTTCCTATTAAAAAAAGAGAAAAAAACAAGAATTGCATGGAATGATTACATAAGTGTTTCTTTTTATATAAATGGTTCTATGATACTCAAAGAGAGCCACTTTGGTACAGAGTTAAGTCTAGAAACTTGGAAATTGTGAGTTCTAATCCTGCCTTAAACATGAAACCAGCTGGGAGGCCTTGGGCCAGCCACACTCTCTCAGCCCTAGGATGGAGGCAAGGGCAAATCACTTTCTTTAAAAAAAAAAAAAAACTTTGTCAAGAAAATTGCAAGGAGTAGTCCTAGCAGTTGCCAGGAGTCAATATTGATTCAAAGGCACCATCATCCCCCATGCACACATACCCACACAACAAAAATGATACTCAAAGTCCAAAATATGCCTTCCTGTTTTGCACTAGAACTCATACAAAACTCTTGGAAACAGGCAGGAGTTTCACAGTCATATCCCTCCTTTGCATGCAACTTATGAAAGGATATTGTACTACACTGCTTCTGGAATATGCTCTTCTAGCTACAGTGGTTTAGTACTCAGACGAAGCAAAGTCACTGCCTAGAAAAGAAGATTAAGCCTCTGGATTTGGCTGCTGAGAGTGATTTGGCTGCTTCACTTTCTTCAATGCACTGTTCTTTTTTATTGCTATCAGTCATTTATATTGCTTGCTTTCTTTGCTTATTATTTTGATGGGGATATGGAAGTAGATTCTCTATTGGTGTCATTATGAACAGCATCACATCCATTTTATCTGCTGAAAATACATGGTTTGCCATGACTCACAGTTGAAGGTTAATGTTTCAGACTGTTGATCTTTGTTTCTGCTTTTCCGTATTGTCAGTCTCTCCCGGCCTACTGTTACTTCTTTTGTTTTTCTACCTTTATTCCTGAACTGCAAACAATACAAGGGAAATTTGGATCAATATGAGGTAAACTTTATTATATGTTTTATATACTTGAAAAGAAAATGAAAAGAATAAACAAGAGCAGGCAGAGGGCAAGAACTCAGCAAATAATTTAAAAAAATCAACAAAAGAAATGAATACCATAGGGTGCATTGTCTCAAAACTGCACCACAAATCTACCTAAAAGATGGATACAGATAAAATATTGTACATTAATTGTATATAAAATATTATATAGAATGCGTTATTTCATTCTATGATTGCTACAAGCCAAACTAGTTATTTACTCTAAGAGACAAAACATACTGTACATGTAAACATTGTTACTGCTATCACTGGCTTATAGTTAGCTTTTCCTTCTCTTTTAGCACTCATCTCTTGTTATTACACAAGAAAATAATGAATGAACAAATGTTTGTGACAAAGTTAAATAGGTAGTAGTTTATTATTTATTTGCATGACGATGGCTACAAACTAATTGTAACTTTTTAAATTCTGGAATATTTCCAAGGCAGATGTACATCACATAAATATACAGATACATTATGTCTGGAGCCTGTGTGACTGCCAGAAACTGTGATGTCTAATCTACATGAAGACAATCTTCATTTGCTTTCAGTAACCAGTAGTTATGATCAGCACTTTAGATTAAGTGCTCCACTTCATACCGCACTTCATTTAGACCTAATGAAATGATGGCTGGATGTTCAGTAAATACTGAGCCAACATTAACAGTATCATCAATTTATTAAAATGTCACAGTTATGCAACATAGCAGTGAATAATTTGTGGCTAATTTGAGCAATGATCTAAAAGACAAGCAAAAATTCACAATATTTTTGCTGTTTCCTAATTTGGCAAGATCTGCTACTTTAAAAAAGGACACATTCACTTTCTCGAAGCAAACATATTGTGTTTTAACCTCTTATAAGACAGGAAAGTTCAACACCTCCTTTTGTCTTAATTCTCTTTATTGCTTATTACTTAAGTAAGTAGCCAAAAGTAAAGCTTAGATTTAATTTTGACGCTTCAGTGGATTCCCTCTTACCTTCCGTCTTACCTTCCAAGTATGTTTTCCTAGTTTGAGGCCTAAATAGTTCAAATGCTTTCCATGTTTGTGGCTTATGCCCTATTGTTAATACTGACTAGCAGTTTCATACCAGCGTGTCAAACAAGTATCTTTCACAGTCCTATTGAAAGACATTGGTTGTCACTTCTGTAACTTTATACACCTGTGCATATTCTTTAAATACAAAAACATGTTCCTTTAAAGTGACCTTTTTGTCTTTTTCCCCTTTATTATTCAGTTACTGCATTTTATAATAATAAATACAGTGTGCAGTAAAAGAACCAATGTAAAGCAAGATAGGAAAGTAAATATGGGTTAAATCATATAGTGGAAAGTGTGCCAAAGTATAGTTTATCTTTTAAATATATATGTTTTTAATTTATTATATAAGGTATATGAGATAAGGGCAGTAAGTATGATAGATGCAAGGGCTGAGCTTGATTATCACTGATTTTTCTGTTCCACAATCAGAAGTGGATAATAAAGACTAACCTCATTGAGTAAATTCCTTATATTTCCTTCTCCTTCCTCATATAATTCTCCATTTCACTCAACTGTGTTAGCAATAGGGGATCTAGGATCCTTCAGCTCCTATCCTTGGCCACGCCTCTTTCTCCTCCTTCCTGCCCCACGCCAGGCTTCCCTCCCCAGCAATTGGAGAAGCCGTGCCGGCCCTGCCATTCTGCGATCACTCATCTCACACTGCCACCCTGAGAGCACCATTGCTTCTGCTTGTCACCCATCCAATTGGCTGGTGGCAAACTGTCCAGTGTGGCTAAAAGCCGGGGATAAAGGGGGCCTTGGCGAATGAGCTGGGCCGAAGGAGGCAAGATACAGGGGCCCATTGGCCAGGGAGAATGGGTGGGGGCGGGCCAGCAGAGGAGGAACTCTGGAGGCAAATGGGTGGAGGCGGGAGGCTTGAGGAGAAAGAGGCATGGCCAAGGGTAGGAGCCTAAAGGTCCCATTCTGGCAATAGGCATCATGATTGTTAATAGATTTTTTTTCCTTGCTACCCTCCCAAAAGCAAACAACAAACGCCTGTGATATTCAACCTGTTTAAAGAAATGGTTTGAAAATGCCTGCATCTATTACTATGGAATTTGGCAGTCTGACATATGTGAAACTCAATTTCTTGTGCTACTTAAAAAAAACCAAGTTGGATTTGTTTCATTTTTCCCCTTCACACCAAATAGTAGAAAGAACAAAAACTATAATATGTGTGGGTTTGAGGTTTGCTCTGAATTCAGATTTGGGATTCCCACTCAAGCATGGAATTTCTCAAGTGCATCTCTTATCTGGATTATCTCATGCTGGATATTCTGTGGTATGTGTAAACCATTAGGAATAAAGGTCAGGAAAGCTTGTAGAAGCTTGTACAACACGTCTTCTGGAATTTGTGATAGTAGAGGCCATAGGAGGTTATGTATTTTGTTCTCTGTTAAATTCCTTTGTGTGTTTCTGCTGTCCTCTTGTATTATATGTATACTTGACCAACTCAATGAGCCACTGCCCAAATACCTTTTCTATAGGAATACACTAGAGAAATGTCTAATGTCCGTCCCCACTCCAAAGTCATTAGAATCAGTCTGTTTTCACACATAATGTTTCTTTTGGTGGATTCTTCCCACACACCAAATTTCTTCCTGTTCTATTCAATTCTGAGATAGTCATCATGCTAATGGACAAAGTAGATCCCAATCCCTTTTCTACAACACCTTTCCAGTATTTCCTTGGTTAGTAAGAATAAAAATGCATTTCCTTTCTGTACCCTTAGGTGGGAAAGAACTAATCATATCTACATCTTCATGAAGGTAGTCCAATGTTTCTCTTGTCCTACCTTTCCTTAATAGCAAATAGGCCCATTTGGGAATATTAGCAAAATTGTCAGGTCTGCTACCAATGGTTGCTCCTAAAGGCCTTTCCTGTGCCCCCCTCCCCCAAACTATTTACAATCTGCTGCCTCTATGTCAGTGGTTCTCAACCTTTTTAATGCCGCGACCCCAACCGGTTGTAAGTCGAGGACTAAACCGGTCGTAAGTCGAGGACTAAACCGGTCGTAAGTTGAGGACTAAACTGGTCGTAAGTCGAGGATTACCCAACCGGTCGTAAGTCGAGGACTTTCCCTGCCCGGGAGCACTGCGCATGCGTGGTTCCGCCCCCTGCGCCGGCCGAGGCATAGTTGGCAAGCGGCAGAGACGGAGCAGGCCGACCACCAGCTGGCCCAGCCCAAGGGAGGTAAGGCACCCGCTGGAAAAGGGGAAAAAAATGGCAGACAAAAAAAATGGCGGACAAAAAAATGGCGGACAGCCTTGCTTGGCGACCCCCGTGAAATGGTCGATCGACCCCAAATGGGGTCCCGACCCACAGGTTGAGAACCACTGCTCTATGTCAAGAGGAACGTGCTTGCTGAAGATCTCTCTCTGGTCATTTGCATTGTGATTGAAGACATTGGCTCCTTGCCAGACTCTTTTCCTCTACTTTGCAATACAGTAGCATTACAGCAATATGGAGACTGTTTTGCTCTGATGGAGAACACCATCAAAGCCCAATAAGTTTCACCCTGGTAAATTTAGGTGAATAGCTTGGAACGATTAGAATGGAGAAGGTAAAATCTGGAATCATCTAAGCTTTTCAATTTGAAGAAGAAAAAAAAAAAAGGAAATGCAGCCAGGGGTCTAAAGAAGAATCAGTTGATTTGTTGTTTACAAAACAGTTCTGTTCTGCTTTCTATTAACAATGACTAACTTCTTTATCTGTAAAAAGTATCTTCAAATATCAAACTCAAAGGCTGTCCTCCCCCCCCCCCAAAAAAAAAAACCCCAAACAAACAAACATCAAGAATAACCTCTCTGGAAAATGTTACTGTATTTTGGAACACTGTATATTGTTATTTTGTAGAGATTTTTTGGCATACTTCCGATTCACTAGAATAGAAAAATAAAACATTCACTGTTTAGAGTGAAATATCATAATTGTCTGGAACATTAAATATTTTATTTAATTACCCATTATACCCATTAACCAGAGGTTGCACCTATAGTGTCTAGTTCACTTTTTAATTGAATATAATTTGATCAGGCATTTCCAATTTGGTTTCTCTGTCTGCAGGATTCATTATTCATGCTCCTTCTTGGCTTTTGCAAAACATTAGTGGGTCAACTTACAAAAGCCTATTATGTAGGCTTTTACATCAATACAAGTCTGAATAGTTCTTAAAAAACATGTTTCTGGATTTATATATAAGAAGTCATTTGAGTGGAAATTCTAATAGTGATTTTAGGCCCTCCAAAAACATATGATCATTTCCCTCCTTTATCGCTCACTGAAAAGCAGATATGTGTTCTATATTACAATCTGTTCTTGAAAAATCCTCCTGTCTTAAAAGTGGATTATCATGAAACAGAATTTGATCAGACCTTTAGATTCCAATCTATAATCTTAGAGTTGAGCTCCTGGTTGATGTATAACTGAATCACCACCATCAGTCTCATTTAAGGACGGCTGTTTTGCCTTTCTGCTGAGGTCAGAACCTTCTCAGAGAAGAAAGATCTACTTTCCTGAGATCAAAAAGAGGATTTGAAAAAGGTTCACCTTTCTCCATCACTAACAGGAATAATGTGATGAGTTTTACTAGGTGTTATAATGCATATCCTATAGGCTTTAGATTTAAAAAGGGATTATTCTGATTCTTAATTGGTTGCTCTGCTGACTCTTTTCAAACAAGAATAATCTTTCTGAGAGTTGCTGAATAAAAGTCCCTTGCTCCTCTATTTCTCAACAGAATTCAGTGTTTGGTTGGTTGATTTGTTGTCTTAAACCAGGGGTAGGCAACCTTGGCTCTTTTATGACTCATGGACTTCAACTCCCAGAATTCCTGAGCCAGCTATGCATTAAAAATGGCACAAACATGGTCTGGCAGCATTTTTGTCATTGTATTGCCACAATGTCTTTAGTAGCACACCTGAGTTGAATAGTATTTCTCTCTTATTCAAACACAGGACAGCCTGAAGTTATATAGAATCTGCTAGGCTTGGTCATCTATTTCTCTAGTTGGAAATTGGGCAACATTAGAGAACAGAGACAGGAAGGAGAGCAGCAGTAGAGACAAGAAACAGTGACTTTGTTTTCTGCTGATTCAAAAAGTTCAGGATAGTTTTTTTCTTAATAGAGTAGTGAAGAAAAGTTTAGTCTAGAACTGGCTAAAAAGGAGAAGGTAAAATATGAGATAATATCACTTCTATCCCTGCCGCTTTATCAGCCATTTTGATTGGCCTGAGATACAAATGGAAAAGAGATAAGTAGAAATGATGGCTCAGAATTATGAAATGGCCAAGCATATTCTTGTTCAGAATATCTGTTATGAAAAATAAGGAGAATAATTTATCTAAAGAAACACATACACATACACACACACACACACACACACACACAGAGAGAGAGAGAGAGAGAGAGAGAGAGAGAGAGAGAGAGAGAGAACTGGAACCTGGTAGGAGCATGCAGACCATTCTTTGCTACCCATTTGTAAGCTAGCATGGCATTGATCTTATTTGAATGCTGACATTTGAACACTGGATTTCGACATAGGATTGAAAGAAAAAGAAACCCCTTCCAGAATTCCTTCTTGCCTTTCCAATTTTCTCTATAGATTTTTTTAATGTTTTATTTTTCTAAACTGAAAACTCAGCATGAGTTAACATTGTATTAACAGGTTTAAACTTTCAACTGGATGACAAAACCAAAAAACATACAACATTAAAGCTTTGGGGTGTGTGTGTGTGTCCTTAATGACTGTGAAAATCCGAATCCCGGGCATATCTGTTCAATAATTAATTTTTTTTAACAATAAATCCCCGAGTTTGAGGATTGTATATTATTGAATATATACTGCTCAAAAAAATAAAGGGAACATTTTACCATGGAACTGATTCCTTATATCTGGGATAAAGTGTACATCTGCAATGAATCTATGACTATGTGTCTCTACACATTGTTCTGAATTTCTATGATTTAGTACACTCTGAAATGGAAAAATTGGGAAAATAAGTCCATGCAAGTAACAGGGAACTTAGCCCACAGTGTGTGAGAAAGTCATCACAGCTTATTTACAAAATAGGATGCACCTGATTAGGTATTGGCTTCTAAATGGTCCTGTAAGCACATGGACACTTTTAGCTGCTGAAAGAGCTGAGACAAAAGAAAACCTATGCCTAGGCAGCACTACAGATCCCCTATGGCTGAGCTGAGAAGAGCAGAGGGGAGATGCCTAGAGGAGCACTCTTTTATTATTAAAGATGACTCTTTCTGTGAGGAGGGAACAGAGAGCATGGAGAAATTAGTGGAGTTGCTGATGGTGCACAGAGAGAGCAGATGTTGGAGGTTAATGGAGCATTAGGAAAAAGGAGATGAAATAAAAGTTTCCTAATACCTGCTAGGGCTTTTTAAGCCACACAATTATTTATTTATTTGTTTTAAAGTGGAGAAGCGCAAGACATATTCTCAGAATGGATATTTAGAGCAAGACATTTCATTGCCTTGTTTAGCATAAATGGGCTTCAGGAGTCACTTCTTGAGCTTCAGTGCTGCTGAACTCAGTGCATCATAAACACGAGCTGCCACTGACATTAAATTGCTATAGTGTTTTTTATTTTTATGCAGTCTAGGCATCTTCTGAAGCACAGTGAAGGAGGAGAGGATCTGATCTGATCAAATGTTTTCTATTGTATAGCATTAAGGCAGATTCCAACATAACCAATGCATAAAGTAAGGGAGGAAAAATCACCAAAAGAACAAATAGAACCATTTAAACACAATTCTACTATATTACTGTGGATGTATGTGCTCAAAAAAAAAATCCATCCCATTTGATTTATGGATGCACATTTCTATTCTGATAATTTATTCTATAGATTTTTTTAATACAAATTAATGAAGATTACTCTCTTGGGCTCCAATGGATTTTTAAAAATTGATTTCAAATGCTAGTCAGTTGTAATTTGTGTCCAGTGTTCATATCACCGCAGTTCCACTGATAACAGAATGTAACACATTTCCTTCCATTGCAGATCATGGCAACATTCTTTTATATCCCTGCATATTCTGGAATTATCATATCAAAAGCAACTGCTAGAAATATAAGTCAGGCTGTAGACACCAAGCATCTCTCCAGACCACAGTGGAACCTTTAATGCTGCGCAATAATACCTTCTCAAGTTAAATCCAAGGTATGCAGAACAGCAAGTAACTTTTCCTTTAGTCACACTGTATGTGGATAGACATAATCAATGCTGCACAGCACAATTTGGCTTTTGCAAGGAATCTCTACTTACACACAAATGCAGTCTATGAGCTGAATACTGTCACTGATAGGGTTGAGGCTCACAAGAAAGCAATCTCTGTTGATGTTGAAATGTTTTTTTTTTTTATTTCCCCTTAAAAAAGAAAAGCAAACACACTGGAAGATACTAAGACAGTACAGGTAGCCCTCGACTTATGACCACAATTGAGCCCAAAATTTCTGTTGTTAAGTGAGATATTAAGAGAGTTTTCCCCCATTTTACCACCTGTCCTGCCACAGTTGTTAAATGATTCTCTGCAATTGATAGGTTAGTAGCCCGATTGTTAAGTGAATCTGCCTTCCTCATTGACTTTGCTTGTCAGAAGGTCGCAAAAGGGGGTGGCATAACCCCAGGATACTGCAACCATCATAAATATGAGTCAGTTGCCAAGCATCTCAATTTTGATCACATGACCATGGGGATGCTGCAAAGGTTGCAACTGTGAAAAATGGTCATAAGTCATATTGTAACTTTGAATAGTCACTAAACAAACTGTTGTAAGTTGAGGACTACCTGTTATAATATTAGTTTATTCTTCCTTATTCTCCATTGTGTATGGTTAAAAGATATAACCCACTAAGCTGATAAGAAATTAATATTTGGGGGGGAAAAGAGTGAAAAAAAATAGCTCAAAATGTGCTTCAGGATAGTTTCCTAATTTGAACATTAAGAAAAAGTGAATCCATAAAATAAAGTTTAAAATATGCATAGCAATTTGAATACCTTATGATAGTTGAGCAGTTGTTTCATCAGTACGAAAATTCCCAAAGGTTTTCCTTTTTCAGTTTTGACATTCCCCTTATGTTTCTTTCAACTGGGAGTTTTTCATCTGTTGGTTAGATGTGTTTGCTTAACTGATGTCATTTTCAGCTAATGATAAATGAAATACTTTGAAAAGACTACATAAGCCAATTATTAATTTCATTAAGGAATTAGCTTCTAAAAAAAGGTTTAAGGCAGAGTTGGGGGGGGGTTGATCCCTTTTATATACAAAACTCTTAACTAAAATGAAGGCATTGGATAAATTAGGTATTTGTGTCATGTGGAGAACCGTGAAACATTTTCAGAATATACCTAGGGAGGGATATCTTAGCATGTCTAAGTAGAATTAATGGAAATAACAGAACAATGGCAAGTGAAAGGGCTAATTTAGGTAACAGCTTCTTATGCTCATGTGTTGGAGAACATCTTTCAGGGAACTGGGTATCTTTTTTCAGATTAGTCATTCATTCAATTTAATAACAGAGCAATGGCAAATTAAAGGGCTAACTTAGATAACAGCTTCTAACACATGTTGGAGAGCATCTTGCTGAGAACTAGGTGCACTTTCTTCTTAGATCATTCATTCATTCATTCATTCATTCATTCAACACAGAGTGATGGCAAGTTAAAGGGCTAACTTAGGCAACAACTTCTTACACTCGAGTTATTGGATAGCATCTTGCATCTTGCATGTTGCTGAATACACTTTCTAGTCATTCATTCTATTTGGAGACTTGACTCCCAAAAGATCTTGGGCAACACACAAAGAAAAGCCTCAATGTTTTTTTTAAATGGACATCCCAAAAGCTAACAACTAAACATACCCCAGACCAGCAAAAACTAACCAAGGCTCAGCATCCACCTTAGTCCCAGAGCCATGTTTTTAGCAACTTCGAGAGCAGATGTAGGGTGGAAGTCATACAAATCTCTGGGGGGATTCTGCTGCAACAAAGCCAGTTGTTGGCGTGATCGGATACCTTGCATTTGTCACAAATCCAACTGAATATTCAGGCATGCAATTCTCCACCAGCAATCTGAGGAGATAAATAGAAGGATTATTCTGACCACATAAAATGAAGATATATTCATGCTATCAGAAAATGCATCAATGAGATACTTTTTTAAATAATGGATTTAATACCTGGAAATTGTGCAGCCAGGTTATTTCCTTTCAAACTGTTAGATTGCAAAAATTCTGTGCATCTATATGGCCCTTTTAAATGAGGCTTTGGAGCAACACAAAATATCTTAATCTGTTAAGTGCATCACCTTTGGGCCTTCTCAAATGGCAGACTGCATCAACTCCAAAACTTAAAGTGTCTCGGCAGTGAATATTGTATCCACCTGTCATGCCCTCTGACAATTTAAAAAACAAAAACAAAATCCTTTTGTACTCCCTAGAAAAAAGGTCCCAAGACTCTTCAACCCCATTGACTTCTTTATGAAGTTTCAATTAGTTCATTGACCCCCAAATGTTTATTATATGAAGATAATTTACTAAATACCTCTCTAAATAATAATATTAGGAACAGCAACAAAAAACACCAGCAACAATGTATAGTCTCATTGACCCTTGGGAATCAATATTAACCACTTTGGGGGTCCCTGCCTTAGAGAAAGGATCACTTTGCTGATCTTGGCTATGTTCAGAAGCTAATCTGAGTGGGGTGGGTAGTGTCTTAAATGAAGGTCATCTAGGGAATGCAGGGGGGGGAAAGCAATCTCTGGCAAACCCCATAGTTGCTATGAGAATTGCATAATCACATCCAAAGAATCATCAGCAATTGAGGTCAGCCTAAAGAATGTTGTCACCATGAAGTAAAAAAAGATGTCAAGACTCTAGAAAGAGTGCAGAGAAGAGCAACAAAGATGATTAATGGGCTGAAGGCTAAAACATATAAAGAACGGTTGCTGGAACTGGGTATGTATAGTTTAATGAAGAGAGGGACGAGGGGTGACCTGATAGCAGTGTTCCAATATCTCAGGGGCTGCCACAAAGAGTCAAGCTATTCTCCAAAGCACCTGAAGGCAAGACAAGAAGCAATGAATGGAAACTAATCAAGGAGAGAAGCAACCTAGGAGTAAGAAAAAATTTCCTGACAGTTAGTGGAATTAATCAATCAGTGGAATAACCTGCCTCCAGAAGTTGTGCATGCTCCAACACTGAAAGTTTTTAAAAAGAGATTGAATAACCATTTGTCTGAAATGGTATAGGGTTTCCTGCCTGAGCAGGGGATTGGATTAGAAGACCTCCAAAGTCCCTTCCAACTCTGTTATTCTATTCTATTTTAATTATTTAATTTGTTAGAATCAAATGACCACATTATTAAACTGAAATATCTGTAGAAAAAACTAAAAGCAAGGACAGTGATAGCATTGACAATGATAGCATTGGCTTCCTATCAGGAGATGAGAGGAGTTTCAGCCTAAAACAGTGGAAAGGAACTCAAAATATTATAAACAACAGCATTTCTCTAAAATTACAGGTGAGGACTTTTTGTTACTGTCTTTTTTGCTATTTTTTCCAAGTATTATGTATGGGGTTTTTTTTCAGTTCAGCAGGTTGCATTTTAGCCAGACTTCTAACTACTGAACCTGCATTCCTCCTGGAGAGATTTGGCCTGCAAGACTTTCAACTCTCTTTCCCCCTGTTTCCCATTTTAAATGTATTGCTGTTTCCTCAGAAAATACTCTTGATCAGCCTTGGATACCCTGACATGGAGGAATAGCAGCAGTAGAGGATAAGAGGGATACGTTATTCCCCCCCTTTTTTTCTTTTATTTTTGCAAGATCCATTCTCTGCATGGTAACATGTTCATCTGCCCAGCCTATCAAGATGTATTTCTGCTGTTATTTCCAGATTATAACTTATTTAAAGATCTTTTCAAACATTTCAGGATAATAAATTGGATGAGTTGCTTAATTCAGTTTATAAAACTAGGGATGATATCAAATTGTAGAGAAATGCATTCTTTAAATATAGCCTCAGTTATAATCTTATGTTAAGTCAAATCTCTGCTCAAAAATAAATTATAAGAAAACAGTAGTAGCAGTTTGAACTATTTTGCCTTCTGTTTGTGTTAAATCTCCCGTGTCCTGCTTAAATGTGATGTAATTTTGTTCTATGACATTTCTGCTGTTTTACTGCATGGAAACTATTCTTTTTTTGTTCTTTCTTCAATGTACACTTTTCCCATTTCAGCCTTTTCTCCCCAAAACTAACCAGACCTATTTCATATAGATAAGCAAAGCTAAGCTTATCCCATATTTACTACATAGATATCTGAAGTATCTACGGTTGTAGAAGGAGAAATGATGCAACCCTCAGATGGTTGATATAGAAATAATATCATTATCTTGTTAGATTGCTGTGGAATAAGTGAAGTGTACATTTTAGCCCAAGATTCGAGGACTATATATGACTTAGGACCTAATAAAGTCACTAGAGAATATACATGTCACCAAATTCATTTCATTTAAAGCAATTGGCCTACCAAGTTAAAAATGCAAGCAAAGTTAAGATGTGAAGATTTTAATATATACATAGATTACATCATTTGTATTAATTGAATAGCGCTGACTTTTCAGTCCTTCATTGATGACAAGGAGACATAGAATCATAAGCTATAGATAAAGAGACTTTTTGTTGTTGTTATCCCTTCTTTTTTGTCACTCTACTAGCTCTTTTGTCTTATGAGTTTGCTTATTGGTCTTTCTCCTCTCTTCCCAGTCACCCATATAAGGCACATGATCTTTGATTTTCCTCCTGGTAGGATGTAGTTAGTTTTAACCTTTCCCTATAATTTATTTTTTTTTATCTAAATTTGTTCGGGTTTATAAAACCTGCTTCCATAATCATTGTGCAGTTCAAGT
This sequence comes from Protobothrops mucrosquamatus, assembly GCF_001527695.2. NCBI lineage: Eukaryota > Metazoa > Chordata > Lepidosauria > Squamata > Viperidae > Protobothrops > Protobothrops mucrosquamatus. The sequence continues at coordinate 91,780 of NW_015386707.1, forward strand.
AGCCAGGAACACTCACATTCACTCATAGAGAATCTCCCATAGTATAGGAAACTTGAATGTCAGACAAGTGTATCACAGAATATTAATAAAGCAATAAATATATCTTTTTTTCTTTTCTACAAGTGTGTACTAGGCATGTTGTCTAGTTTCACTGGTGATTATAATGTATGCTTCCTTTGATATTAGTTTGGCCTCCGAAATAGACCTAGTGACCGTCATTCATGCATTTTAGCTTCAAGGCTGAATTATTATGCTAAGAGAGAATAATGCTGTTCTGAGTGTCATTTTTCAGATACTACAAAAGGCTGCAACTCACCTTTTGATAGAGGCGGGTAATTATAGCCACATTACACTCATACTAATATGCCATAGTGTTTTCAGTGACTAACTTTCTGGTGCTGAGGGTATAAAATCTGGAACAGCATGCATCTATTATAACTAAGAAAATATGAGTTTCATCTTTACAATCAAATGAGAACCTGTCCATAGGTTAACCACTTCTAAGCTTCATTGGGGTAGTCCAAATAAGTATTTTTGTTCCCCTTATCTGTAATAAATCTAGTGGTTAAGGCACCAGGCTACAAAGCTGGGGACCATGAGTTGAAGTCCTGCCCTAGCCATGAAAGCTAGCTGGCTGACTTTGGACCAGTCACTCTCTCTCAGCCCAACCTATCTCACAAAATTGTTATTGTTGTTATGGGGAAAATAGAAGGAGTAAGAAGGTGTGTTAGATATGTTTGCCACCTTGAGTTATTTGTAAATTTAATAAAGGCAGGATACAAACAAATACATAAAATAAAATATTGTATGCAAAATTGACAAAATTATCCGTAGCTTTTTTTCCTGATAGCAGTACAGAATATTTTAGCCAAGTGCATCTTTTATGACCATTTATAAAATGGAATATGATAATTATGATATTGTTTAAATTTTATGGTGAATAAGCGATATTATTTATCATGGGTCCAGGCTTTATTATGAAGTCTCTGTGAATATTGTGATACAGGTTTATATGACTTTATTGCTTATACGCAGGGCTTTTTTTCTCGGAGAAAAGGTGGCGGAACTCAAACCTGGCCACGCCCTCATCAAACCCTAGGACCGCCCCTTTAGAGAACAGGAATGCAAGTAAAATTTGGGAGGGGCTATTTCCGGTGTGGGAGGGGCTATTTCCGGTGCGGCCGGCCCGGAAAAAGGTGCCGGAACGCGGTTCCGCCGCGTTCCGGC
>NW_015386707.1:93106-120379 GCF_001527695.2 Protobothrops mucrosquamatus
CGAAGATGAGTGATACTTGATTTTCAGGTAGTAGATATAGCAATATACTACTTGAAAACCAAGTAACGGTCATCTTTGAACAAGATGAATTCATGACAAAAATATTCAGGACAAAAGCTATGTTTAATTTTAATTATGTTAAAATGACCTTCAACAACAATGGACATTATCCTGTATGTATCATCTAAAAATTGACAAATACTTTTGCAAGGGCATTGGAGACTACACCCATGCTTACATACTTAGCCCATATTTACTCCAAATTGGATCTATCCTTTGTATTTTAATACTATTGTCTTGTTATAAGAGTGGAACAATGAAGGTCCCCCATCCGTAAATATTCTACATCTAAGCCTCTTTATATTCATGCACAATGTTCTGTGGTGTGTGTTTTTAGGTATTAGATGCTTAGCAACTCTGGGGCCGAGACATATTCAAGTAGACATGAAACAGTATACAAGTTATTTCTATTCAGTTGGCATTGCTATTTTCTCTGTCTACAGTTAGAAAGCAAGGATTTTTCCCCTGTTAAAGTGGCAGTAGCAAAGTTCCAGTTTCTTCAGAGGAGTTCTAAGTTTTATTGAAGTTCCCACTGAAGTTGTTGTGAAGTTTTCCTTTTTAGTTATAATCTGTATCTCCACTGCAAATCTCCAGGTAACATTTTGCTGCTTTTATCATCACTTCACTTACATGTCCAGCCTAAGCTCTGCAGACACTCAAGTCATTCTCCCTTCATCCCCCGAATCCCCCCTCTCTCTCCTTTCTTCCCTCCCTCCCTATCCTTTGGCGTGATTTTCTTATCACTAAGAAAAGAAAATCAGACGTTCAGGTATATTTTAGCTTCTTTGAAAATATGTTTTTACCAACTCCTGAAATATCTCTGCTGGAAAGGAGAACTGCAGAGAATGCCTAACTCTGGAAGAAGATATTCTGTTAAACTAAGCTTTTGTGGAAAAAAAAAACACAAAACACTTATATGTCAAATAAAAATTTTCTCAATTAAAAGAAAGACTGAAAATAGTTTTTTTTACAGCTGCAGGGTGCATTGGATGAACTGATCTTATTAAAAGATTTCCAACATAACAAGAATATCATTTTTTCCTATGGGTAGTTATGTTTCACAGTTTAAAGTTCTTTTTTGTAGTACGTGCTATTTAGAAACATACAAAATAAAATGAAAAGACACCAATGCATTTTTAAAGGTAAGAAATGAAAGATATACTCTGTTTTTTCAAAAAAATTCAACACAAAGTAGCACTGATGGCTCCATGACCTCCTATCTGAATTACTGTAATATACTCTACATGGGACTGTCCTTGAAGAGCATTCATAAACTTCAACTGGTACATAATGCATGAGTAGTAAATTAATACTTGGATGAATAACCTTATGGCAGATTCACCAATCTGCCATAAAGCCCAGATCGGTGGAGGGCTGCAGTGATGGTTGTCCTTCTGGAACTCTGTCCTATCTCCACACAGGATCTCTGGAGCTCCATCAGAGTGACCATCGGGTTCTTGGTCACCTCTCTTACTAAGGGCCTTTTCCCCTGATTACTCAGTTTGACCAGGCCACCAGCTCTTGGAAGAGTCCTGGTTGTGCCAAACCTCTTCCATTTGAGAATTATGGATGTCACTGTGCTCTTAGAAACATTCAATGCAGCAGAAATTTTTACTGTAGCCTCCCCCAGAACTGTGTCTTGCAATAATCCTGTCTCTGAGCTCTACAGGATGTTCCTTTGACCTCATGGCTGTTGCTCTGCATTGTCAACTGTGAGGCCTTCTACAGAGAGGTGTGTGCCTTTTCAAATCATGTCCAATTTAATTTACCACAGGTGGACTCCAATCACGGTGTAGAACAGGGGTCTTCAAACTTGGCCCTTTTATGACTTGTGGACTTCAGCTCCCAGAATTCCTCAGCCAGGCATGCTGGCTGAGAAATTCTGGGAGTTGAAGTCCACAAGTCATAAAAGAGCCCAGTTTGAAGACCCCTGGTGTAGAAACAGGTCAGCAACGATCAAGAGAAATGGGAGACACCAGAGCTAAATTTCACATGTTCTTGCGAAGGATCTGAATACTTACGCCAATGTGATATTTCAGGGTGTTTTTTTTCTTTTTTTAATACATTTACAGACATTTCTAAAATTCTGTTTTCACTTTGTCATTAATGGGTACTAAGTGTAAATTAATGAGAAAAAAATGAATTTCAACAACTGTAGAATCAACAAAATTGATAAAAGTGAAAGGAGTCTGAATACTTTCTGAATGCACTGTATCATCAGCCATGGACCATTTTCTTACATGCACCATAAATAGAGCCTTCTCCCTCCCCCCGCCCTTTCCCCATAGAAATAATGAAAAGAAAAAAGAAAAATGTAATGGATAGGAAATTAAAGGAAAGAGCAAGAGCAAGAAGGAAGCAAAATTGGAGGAAGATAGAAGGAAGAGATAAGGATGGGACAAGAAGGCAAAACAAAAGACTCAAGTGTCATATAGCAAGTGTCTATGTATAAGGTAGACCAGAGTAATAAACCAATGTTAGGACTACTTTTATTGAACAGCTTTAATAACATAATATTGCTTCCCCATCCCTCACTTTACTTTTATGTGAACTAGAAAAAAGTGGTTTGAGATGTTTTCTCAAGTTATTTTCCTGGCCCAAGCTCAAGCTCCACTTTTCCTACCCCTGCCTTGGTAGTAACTCTTCATCCTGGCCGTCAAGGCCATTCCCTATGCCTTCTAAAGCAGATGAGTGTTTGCAACGTTCAGCTTGAGACTGAAGAAGGAGAGTAATTTAATTTCCCTCCACAGAAAGAACTCTACAAAACTGTTTGTGGACCCCAAGTCAGAGAAGGTTTTCCCTTCCCATCACCCAGTGAATTAATATCTGATTTTTAAACTTTTCATGTCATGGAAATCTCCCAATAGCATCACAGTGGCATTTTAAAAAGCATATCCTTCTGTTCTGCTGATAGAAAATAACTGCCCCTCCTAATTTAAAAGTAATTATTTTTTTGGCAGGGGGGTGGGTTAAAAGCATTGCCTTAGTATTTTAATGTTAATAATTGTAGTTTTTCTCCATCCTTGTATATGATGTGATACTAAAAAAAGAAGAGACAGGTTTTCAGCATCCCTTTCAATGGAGGTATAACAGGTACCAATACTATAATCTTTTAGGTAGGCTAAAAATGTTTTTTCCAGAAATTTCAAAGTGATAGCTTAATATAAACTTAATTTTATGTCTTTTATGCCTTTTGTTGCTATACCCCAGATGCTTTATTTTTTTGATTATACAACTTAATAATATTTTTATAAGCCCCTTACTAATTTTTTAAAAACAAACGATATCAAAGAAAAATTAATTAATCAATAAATAATACATATTAGAGGCTTTAGTTAGATTGCAGATATCTAGTTTTTGACAATACCATGCCACCTAAAGCTCATGCCCGCTTCTGGTTTTTAATTATGTAATATTTGTGTTGCTATAGTGATGCCCTTTTCCTGTTGTTTTCAAACTAATGCTATGTTACATAAAACCCTGGAAACTTCCCAGAATTCATATTACATGCGATGTTTCTGTTTTCACAGAACTTGCATTCTTGGTATTTCTTGGAACATAACAGTTAAACCATTTTCCTCACTGATAATTAGAGCATTACATGTCTATCTGGGGGGAATGCCAATTGGTGACCGTGGTATTCAGTATTATTTACCTTTGCTTGGAACAATGGGGAAAGACCTAACAATACAGTTCCTCTAATGAAGATAGGAAATCAGTTCCCAGAAAATCCTGTAAGATGTTCTTGGCATCTTCTGAAGGTAACTAATAGGGCAGAGCTGTAATTGGGAGTAGAGGACTGGGAAGTGGAAAAACAACAGCAGCAGAAGCAGCAGCAGAGCAAACAGAAGATTAAAGTAAAAGAAAATGAGAGAAAGGCCTTTGCCCACACTAGTTATAGGATTTAGAACATGGGAAGCCATATAATCAGAATATAACAGAAATTCTCAAAGGATTTGTTTTGAGTTGGGAAAGCTGATTGACATAAACTAAAAGAGGAGATGGCACCAAAAGACAAGCATACAATAAATGTGGTGCCATTACAATCTTTACCTACTACTTTTTGTTTTCCCTTTTCTCTGCCCTAAATTTATATGAAGTAACTTGAACAAAGTTTGTTATTTATTTAGTGAATGGCAGTGGCATTAATACAGAGCAGTTATTTGGCTTCCTAAAACTGCTAATCCATTTGATTCATGCTTGCACACTATCCTGAAGTGCACCACAGGGGGCAAACTAGTTCTGCACCCAGAATGAATCAGAATAGAGCTGGAAGGGAGCTTGGAGGTCTTCTAGTCCAGCCCCCTGCTCAAGCAGGAGACCCTATATAATTTCAGACATGTGGCTGTCCAGTCTCTTCTTAAAAAGTGATGAAGCACCCACAACATCTGAAGGCAAGCTGTTCCAGTGGTTAATTATCCTCACTGTTAAGAAGTTTCTCCTTAATTCCAGCTTGCTTCTTTCCTTGATTAGTTTCCATCCATTGTTTCTTGTCTTGTCTTCTGATGCTTTGGAAAATAAATTGACCCTCTCCTCTTTGTGGAAGCCCTTCAAATACTGGAATACTGCTATCATGTTACCCCTAGTCCTTCTTTTCTCTGAACTGGCCATTCCCAGATTCTGCAGCTGTTCTTCGATTGTTTTAATCTCCAGGCCTTTAATCATCTTAGTTGCTCTTCTTTGCACTTTTTTCCAAAGTCTCAACATCTTTTTTGTAATATGGTGACCAAAACTGGATGCAATATTCCAGATGTGACCTTACTATGTTATTAAAAGTCAATAAGGATCATATAATAAAATAAAAAAATTAAAAACCACAATGCAAAATAACCACATAGATGCACAACAGTTCTGGAAGGAACAAAAAAAAACCTCACTCACCAACCCAAACATGCTTTTCAAAAGGCAATGAGACTTTCTTTGTTTGTTTTTTCCTTGAAGATGTTTCACTTCTCATCCAAGAAGCTTCTTCAGTTCTGACTCTTCAAAACTGAAGCATCTTTGATAAGAACAAAATGTTCTCAAGGAAAAAACAAAGAAAGTCCAACTATTTTTTGAAGAGCACCTTTGGGACAACCATGGCCAGGATGATTTAGAATCTCCATAGACAAGTTGCCAAAACTGTTGGGTCCAAGGATGGCTGGTGCAAGGCAGTTACTATCTATCACTCACACAAAGAGTCATTAGCTTCACTTGGACTCAACCACATGTCATTTCCCAAGAGATCTTGACCAAACAAGAGGAGCATGTATCCAAGACATGGGTGGTTGAACTCACAGTCACAAGAACCTGTCTATTTTCTAGGACCAACCAGCTCAAACCTCTTCCAGATAAAAAGGTTTAGACGTATCTCAATCACTTCCAAAGGATCTGCTCAGCTGAAGTCCAACTCTGAATACAGTCAAATTACTTTTTATAGCAGATGCTGTAAATATTTTTCCTAACAACTTTAAAAAGAGCTCCTACAACTCTGTTGTCTGTAAAGTTATATTGTCAGTTTGTAAACTGTAAACAGTTTACAAACAGTTTACAAACTAATAACTTGTAAAATATAACAAAAATATAACCCTAGCGATCATAGAACCTAGAGTCAATTGATGGTGAGATGGACAGCATACAAATTTAATAAATAATAAAAATAAAATACAGGTTTAAACTTGCACATGTGAGTGGGCTAAAACAGAAACTTATTTTATTATTCTGAAAAAAATCAAACTTTAATACTAGTGTATTTCAGATCAAGTAAGAATGGAAGAATTTGCAAGGTACAAAAAGAGTAGAAATTTTTACTAAAGATGAATAACCAAAATTGTAGGAAAATAACCTAGAATGACTTTCAAATTAAGCATTTGAGACTATTTTTTTTTGCATTTAGGATTCATTTTAATCATTCATTGTAATTGTTTTGATCATTTAGTCATTACTACTATTCATGTGACCTGTGTGCAAATAACCGTTTGGATTTAATATGTAACAACCTCACTTAGTGCACTAATGTATTTGTTAGACTAGAGTTATTGGTAAACTTAAGAGTTTCATTGTAATACAGGAAATGTGTACCTTGTTAAGATGCATGACTTAAATAGCTATTGTAACTTATAGAACTACATAGTACTTATTAAGAATTTGGGAATTCACACAGAGATTGGGGATTCTTAAAATTAGAAGTGAACTGGGCAATCAAAAACAGTTAAATCAAAGCTGGGATTTGAAAAATTGAAAACAGTTAATAATAATAATAATAATAATAATAATAATAATAATAATAATAATAATAATAATAATAATAATAATAATAATAATAATAATAAAGTTGGAAGGGACCTTGGAGGTCTGCTAGTCCAATCCCCTGCTCAGGCAGGTAACCCTATACCATTTTGGACAAATGGCTGTCCAGTCTCTTCTTAAAAACTTCCAGTGATGGAGCATTCACTGCTTCTGGAGGCAGATTGTTCCACTGGTTAATTGTTCTAACTGTTCTAATTGTTCTAACTGTTAAATCAAAGCAGGGCTTCTTTGAAGTGACCAAGTTCCTACTTGAATCAGCTCCTAGCTTAGTAAGTGATTGGGAGGATCATAATCACACAAAATATGACTTCACAAGCAGATACGCATCTCCCCAAGTTCTTCATAAAAAAAATGATGATTAGTTGAGTGTCAGAATTTGGAGTCTCAATGGGGAGGGATATTAGTTTAGAAGCTATTGGTTTCTTCCTAAGTTTAGAATCACCACTCTTTGCCAACTTTCTTTTCCTGGAGCAGGAAATATAGGATGTTTATTGTATCTTAGATTTCTGTCATTGTTTACTCCACTGGCTTGTCTTTCATTGGCATCCCTTTGCCTCTTTATGTATCAGCTTTCTAAATGAAAGGATGCAGTGTTTTTTGGTTTTGATTAAAAACATAGCATGTATGATGCTGAGTCAAAATATTTATTTCATATCTCAGTTGCATTAATGTTACCAAAACAGTTTTATTATTCTCTTTGCAATGCTGTTATTTTAGTTTTTGCTAACATTCTGCAGCAGGAATCATCCCAGAAATTGCCTAGAGTCTTAGTCTCCTAGGGCTCTAGGATAAGCTGGATATCTTTCTGGACTTCTGCTGACTTTTGGACTATCTCTTTCTGGAGTTAGTAAATCACAGCTTTAGAAGGAGGTGACAGAGTTGGGAATCAATCCTCTGGCGCTTCATATCAGCTTAAACATTAAGGTCTTGATCCCACATCACTCTAAATTTGGTCTGAAAATACCCCACGAGCCACAGATTATTGTCTTCCCATGCCCAGGCTTTGTTCAGGCTAAATTGTGCAGGTTAAAGTAGCATTTTCTGCTCCAGTTTTAGAGTAATGATCTCACTTTTGTCCCAACATAATTGTTGCTATGGACACAATCAACAATGTTTCCCTCATTGGTGTGATTGTCAGGAACTGGGATTTGTCCACCACTGATAGCAACTTTAGGTTGGTGTGGGTATGCCCTTCCTCGTTGGCCATTTCAGTTGGGCTTCTAAGACAAACTGTCTAGTCCGTATAATGCCTGATAAGCACATTGAAAAGCACCAGTTAGACCAGGCATGTCAAACTCGTGATGTCTTGTGACGTCGTGCGACGTATTGTGACTTTTTCCCCATTGCCGGCAATGGGATGGGCTTGGTTTTGGCATGACGCATCCAGCCCACGGGCCAGCAGTTTAACATGCCTGAGTTAGACCTTAAAGAAACTATTTTTAAAAAGAGAACTAGATCTGTAGAGAGATTGGGAATCCTGTGCTGAACCAAAACCAAATTTAAATGAAGAGAAAGAAACTGGTTCGATGATCACTGTGTTGTCCATTCTGTCACAAATGAATGCATTACTGGATGTCCATTGATTTCATAGGGCAGATTTCATAGGGCAGAAGGAATTTCATAGGACAGATTTCTTTTTATTGCTTATTACTTTGGGAACACCATTTGGCCAATTTCTGCCCAACATTGTATATCTATATGCTACTTCTTGTTCTATAGGCACCAGCCACTAACAGCTAACCCTGTATTCCCTTACGGCCTTCATAAATTTAAACCAGGGTTTCCCAAACTGTGAAGTATAGCAATAGCATTTAGACTTATATACCGGCCAATACACTTTACAGCACTCTCTGAGCTGTAAGCATTATTTACATATTGTCCCCAACAACCTGGGTCTTCGTTTTACTGACCTTGGAAGGATGGAAGGCTGAGGTAACCTTGAGCTCCGTCAGGATCAAATTCCAAGCTGTGGCTGAGTTAGCCTGCAATACTGCATTCTAACTGCTGCACCATCAGGGCTCCTCCCTTGAAGAGGTGCAAACAAAGTCCGAGGGGTATGAAGAAACTTTTAGTTGTATGTTGTTGCAATAAATCCACCTTTCCCAAAGTTTCATTGTATTGTTTGTACCTGACCATTGACCAAACTAAATAGTATACATCATTGCATTGTTTCCATTGTTCATTTGTGTTCATTTTGGTGTTTGGATTTTTAGGGGAGAAATGTACCCTAAAGAGAAGTGTATGAACCCCTGTTTTTGGTTGTTCCCTTTATTATCATGTGGTAATAATGTATTACTCTGGAGCTTCTCTTCCATTGCACAACTTTGTAATCATTCCAAGGCACTTAGACGCCCAGGTTCAAGATCCTGGGTTCCTCTTTAGTCCTTTAACAGAATGATCACAGTTTCAGCTTCTCCTCCAGCTTCACTCTGCATTCCTCCAATGTGCCTTTGACCCTCACCCAAGCTATTTTGAAATAGCACTAAACCTATCTCTAAAAGGAGCTTGACTTATTTATGTCCCTATGTTTGTATTCTATCTACTTTTGTGATTCTAGGTCCCACAAAGTGTCACCACACAGGTGACCTGTTATTTGGACAACTTGAAATGTAGCTACCTACATTCACCTAACCCTGCCCTGCCACCTTTAAAGAGGGCAATCGATGGCTGTTTTTTCTTGCTGATGGATGACATTAGGTGGCATGAGACATGAATCCATTGGAATCCATTATTTGCTGCCTATAAAGTGTCCTGCATGGAAACTGTAATCATTTTCTGATCCTATCACTAAGGCAACCCCCCCCCCACAGTTTTGGGGCCACAGCAAATTATATCAGTATACTGTATTTTTCTGGTGATTTAAGGACTGGAGAAAAGCACATTTATACAGTAAATTTCAGGCCACAGAAATGTTTCTTTGCTTGTAAATGAAGGCTCCTTTTACCACAACACAATCCAGAGAAGAATTAGGTTATAGCCTTTTCCTAATGTTTTGTATGTTTGTCTAGCTGCATTAAGTACTTGTGTGAGCAGACAAAAAAGTTATCAGGTAAATATATAAATAAATATCATGAAAAAAGAAAAGAAAGAAAGAAAGAAAGAAAGGAAGGAAGGAAGGAAGGAAGGAAGGAAGGAAGGAAAGAAAGAAAGAAAGAAAGAAAGAAAGAAAGAAAGAAAGAAAGAAAGAAAGAAAGAAAGAAAGAAAGAAAGAAAGAAAGAAAGAAAGAAAGAAAGAAAAAGAAAGGTAGGTAGGTGATGGAGTAATTTAGATAAACAGGTAATGTTATTTCATTGTGAATTAAAATGGACTAGGAACATTGAAAATATAAATGGCTACAAGGTAAATATTAAAAGAGTGTTTTCATTTTTTTAAAAAAATGTGATCCTTAAGCTATGGTATGTAAGTTTTGTGTCCTTAAGCTACAATAGGACTTCTGAACTACTTTTGATATTAAGGAAATGGAAATGTTCTTGACAGAGAATAATACTTTTCACTGGGCTTCTCTTTAATGCTCATATCATTAAATGGCAAAGCATTTCCCCAAAAGACAATGAAGAAATATTTGACTAACACACCTTTGAACAATAGCAGAGAGATTTTGCTTCAATCAACTTTTAATCAGTTCATGAAAAATGCTAAACTGATTAAAATGTAGAATCTGATCAAGATAAATTCCTTAATTTCCTCTGGTGGTTTTATATCTGATATTTGGCAAGGATTCACTGTCTTGCAGCTAGACAGGAAATTATGATGAGATTTTATGAAGCAAATTTGCTTTCACCCAGAACCCCACATTTTTACTAATGGATAACTCTAAAAAAGGAGACTCAATGGAGCCATAAGCATGATCGGCAATGCTACAGCAACTGCTTTGATTTCTGATGCATATGCTGCACTTTGCTGCTGTAGACAATTAACCTCCCTTTTTATATTTTATTCTATCAAGTTTGCTTTGTGCTTGGGGGAAAAAAGAAGAGATAGGCAGTTACATGTGCATTATTCAATATCTTGAATAAACTACTCACAATGAAAAAAAATGGCAACTGGAAACTTTCATACAAACTACTTTAAAGATAAACAAATATGCACTCAGATGTTATTCAAATGAATACATAAATATGCATAGCAATAAAGGCAACAGAGTGACTGCATTTGGCTGAGTACTAACATATTCATTTGAAATAAGCCAGTAGTTCCTACAAGCAAGGATACTGAAATTTTGGTGGAGATCCAAATTCTGGGGCAGACAAGTGAAAGATAGTAGGAGGGAGGGGGGATACATTCTGCATACATGATATTATAGTCCTGTAATTGTTTAAACAGTATATATAAAGACTGATACATAAATAGAATGCAGTAATATCATAGAAGGAAAGGTCCGGGTGTTAGTCCAAGATGTACCATAGCTAAAAATCTTAAACAAGTCATATCCCTCCATTTATCTTTACGGTAGATAACAGACAGAATCAACAATTTCAGTGAACATTTTTATCCATATTTAAGAAAGCTTAATTGATGATTCACTACCATCAGATTGGTGTCAATTCTTAGCTAACACATAGATAGGCTTTCTCTAAACCCTCAGAAATCATGGGTGCTCCATCACTAGAGGTTTTTAAGAAGAGACTGGACAGTCACTTGTCTGAGAGGTATAGTTTCTCCTGCTTGAGCGGGGGGCTGGACTAGAAGACCTCCAAGGTCTATTCTATTCTATTCTATTCTATTCTATTCTATTCTATTCTATTCTATTCTATTCTATTCTATTATGATTGGCCTTTTAGGTCTTTCAATAGTGCATTCATTGATGTTATAATTGAGTTTATCCATTTGTTTTCTGCTGGTCATTGCTTCTTCTCTATCTTCCATCTCTGCAACACTGTGGACTTCTCCAGGAGTCATTGCATAATGTGTCCACATTATGATAGTTTGAGCCTGGCCCTCTGTGTACCAGGTCAAACTGCTGTATTGATATGTTCTATGGCTTATTGTTTATTTTCCTACCTGTATTCTCAAAAGTCTTCTCCAACACCAAAATTCAACAGTGTAAACACTTTTTCTAACCTGCGTCTTCAAATCCAACTTGGCTTCCACAAAGTGTTACCTTTTCTGCACAATTCTAATCTTTGTAAGGTTATACAATAATCTGTTCCTATTTATTTATTTATTTATTTTTTATTTATTTATTTAGCAACCCTTCTTACTTTATGGTAACTGAGCAGTTTACAATCATAAAAAAAATAAAAAATGTGCAATGATAAAAACATAAATAAAATACTAGACACAACCAAATGCAGCCATCCAATTAAAAGACGGGGAGAGTGGGAGCAGGATGGGAGGGAGATGAGATCTGTTGTTAATCAATCAACCACTTCCACTGTGTGACTCCTTCATTTGGATCCCCAAGCTAACTGGCAGAGCCAGGTCTTTAGGCTCTTATGGAAGGGAGGGTTGGAGACAGTTTCACTCCGAGGGAAAAGATATTCCAGAGGGCAGGTGCAATGGCAGAGAAGGTCCTTCTGCTGGATCCTGCCAACTGGAATACCCAGGCCAATGGGGCCTGTGACATGCCTCCTCGCTGGCACAGTGGGATGGCCCAATCCCAATGGGATGAAACAGTCCCTCAAGTATTCTGGACCCATGCCACGAAGGTCTTTAAAGTTCTTAATTGCTACCATACCAAGTGATGATTTGTACTATATTTCTTGACTGCTGATTCCTTTGCCATTGCTAATCAGTCATAAAAGGTAAGGTAGTAGCCATCTACAACCTCTGTGTCCTTATTATCAATTCTAAGCCTGTATGTTATATCTGTTGCCATTAGTTTGTTTTCCTTTACATTTAATCATAGCCCCATCTCTTTACAGTGTTCCTTGACTTTAATGACTAGGACTTCCAGATCATTACATTTTCAGAGTAGTATCATCAGCATGGCGGATATTATTGATGTTTCTTCCTCCAATCTTAAAAACACATTCATCTTATTTCAATCCAATTTCTCACCAATCCAGCCTAAATAAATTAAGGGAGAGTTATAGCCAGGTCTCAATCCTTTGCCAACCCGAACCAGTCAATTTTGCCATGTTGTCTTGGTAATGTGACATCATGACATGTATATATATGTCACAGTGTGATGATTATTTTTTTTTGCACTGGAGGTATATTGTTTTGCCAGGGTGGCAAACCGATACAGAAAACAAGACACTGAAAGCTTTTATCTTTTTTTTTTTTTTACTATTTACAGCAGGTATTTAGAGCATGATAGTGGTGCTTACCTAGTGCCAGGTTTCTTCCCAAATATCCCTTCTAGAGACAGTCTCTTCTAGCTCTTCTTACTTGCCATCTCCCTCTCCCATTTCTGGCCTTAAGAGAAAAAGTGTCTGCATGAAAAGAAAGGAGGGGGCTGGAATTTAAAAGATAGCAGAATAACAGAGTTGGGGGGGACATTGGGGATCTTCTAGTCCAGCCCCCTGACCAAGCAGGAAACTTTATATCATTTCAGACAAATGGCTACCCAATCTCGTCTTAAAAACCTCCAGGAATGGACTACCCACAACTTCTGGAGGCAAGCCTTTCCACTGATTAATTAGTCTTACTGTCAGGAAATTTCTCCTTAGTTCTAGGTTGGATCTTTCTTTGAGAAGTTTCCATCTGTTGCTTTTTCTCCTGCTTCCAGGTGCTTTGGAGAATAGCTTGCTTCACAATGAAATTATCCAGTGGGCATCGGCAATGATATCTCTTGTTCCCTGGCATTTTCTAAAATCAGCTTGAATATCTGGCATTTCCCTTTCTGTGTAGGCTCTAATTTTTTGCTGGATGATCCTAAATAGTTATTTGGCAAGCAATTCAATGCTAGCTGTGGACTTTACTTTTGGAAGGATTAGTTCTTAGTATTTGAAAAATTACTCATTTTTAGAAAGGTGGGTTTCAGGCTCACTTTTGAACACATAATCCTGTGATTATGATGATCACAGAGGCTTTTCCTGATTTTTAAAAATCTCATATGTATAAAAATCTAGACAGGGGTTTTATAAATTTAAGTGAATCAAAAAGCAGCCCAGATAATTTCAGGGATTTGGAAGCCTTGGACTGGCATTGAAAAGAGGAAAGTTCAAGTCCACTAGTAGGCAAAAGAGCTCACTGAGGCCATCCTACTTCACAGGACTGTTGTTGTGGGGGGAAAATAGGAAAAGTGAAGACTAGGTCTAGAACTCTCCAATATGAGTGTCCCCAAAAAGACGTGATTGCCCCTTTGTGATTTTTGCTAGCAATTTTTGGAATAATCCAGGAAAGATTTACTTGAAAAACCAAACAGCAAAAAGCCCAGTACTGTAGTAGTTTGGTTAATATCTAGTATGAAACAAGCCTTGATTGCCAAGGTGTCCTTAAATAATAAAATATGTACATTTTCAAAAGAAAAATTCAGAGACAGAGAGTTACAACAACTAAAAATATAAGGCATTTTTTTTCTTATTCAGTTGATTCTCTCCACCATCACACCCAATAAAAACACAACCAGGTGACAGAAAGTGCAGCAGAGTTGAGATGAATGAGGATTATAGGATGGAGAGTGGCAGAAGTCATTAATATTTAGTATTTCCCCAGTAAGCATCCAATGCTGCAACCTTCCAGGGTTCCTATGCTCGTGATCTTTGTCTCAACCCAGCATCAGTGCACTTTTGTGTTCCCATTACCCTTTAGATTGTCAAGCCAATTTCCTTCCAGTTAGAATGTGACATACCTCAAATTTTAAATTTTCTCTTTAGTGATTTGCAGTGCTGGTGCACCATGGGGCTTAGATTAGGCCATTTCTCTATTGACAGGAACTCAATAGTCTCACCCAGCCTCCCATTGCTTAGATTTGGATCTCTCCATAGATTTCACCATCAGCCATAATAAATTTAATCTTATCCTTCCAGTCAGTTCTGAGCCAGATTCACAAACCCCTTAAAAACTAATTCAGATGAGTTTCTCTTCTGCAGACTTCCACCTCCCCAGCCTCCTGTTTCAGTACATCATTACTCTCTCCTCAGACATATACACATAGAAATTTTATAGCTGTTGCAGATGTGGCAAAAGTACCTGGTTTGAAAAACTATTATTTTCTCTTACCATCTCAGTTTTCAATGGGCATTTATATGCAAGAGGAATGCTGTCTGGACAGCCAGGCAGCTTTCCTCACATACAAACAACTCAGATTTCTCTTTCCAAAATTTTATCAAATATAAATGGCATAAACCCAAAAAAAATGGTGAGGAAAGGTTTGCAAATAATTCATTTTCCTCTTTCCTAATAGAGTGGACAAGAGAAGAATGTTGTTTCCCCAGGTTCATCTGTAGACCAAGGGACCAAAATAGTGATTAGATCTTGATTTTTACATTCTCCTGTTGGTTTTTTGGAAGATGCTCATGGCTTCTGCATTTCTCATCTGACTAGCTTCCTTCTGTTCCCAGCATTTCAAAGTCAACAGAAGCAAAGACATTTGGATGGCCAACTTCAAAACATTTTGGTGGAATAGAGGAAGATGTATGTGTTAGTGGACAAGGTGTCATGCTTAACTGAAAAGTTTACAACTCTCAAAGAAAATTAGCGAAATCAGATATACAAAAGCATGCAAATGCAAGTAGATACATAGGTACCATTTCAATGGGAAAGTAAGAGTGTTCTGTGTGCCTCGGCATAGTCATGCTGGCCACATCACCTTGGAAGTGACTTTGGACAACACTGTCTCCCTTGGCTAAGAAACAGGGATTAGCATTATCCCCTAGAGTTGGACATGACTGAAAAGGAGAAACTTTAATCTCCACCTTTATATTTCTGTAAATAGTAAAAAGAATGACCCTTGTAGGGCTGGAAGTTCAGTGTTCCTTTTGTAAAACACTGATAAAAGGGTATGAGCAACCAGAAGTTGGCTGCAAAATCATGGATGATCATTAGCTGGCAGCAAAGAGATACAGAAAACTGGGCTGTTGTTTTTTGCCCATTTAGTTATTTCCCCAAATGTTTACATTCTAATTATCTTAACACTTGAAATGATACAGTCTTCTGCTGACATGAAGCAAGAACTATTACTCACATATTTTATTCCTTCCTATCCATTCTCATAAATCCAGCAATGGCAATTTCCATTTATTGTACAATATATTCTTAAAGTTCATGTTTAAATGTTGCCAGCTTTGAAAAAATTGACTATTTCCAAATTGTTTAAAAACTAGAATTGTAATCTAGCAATTACAATGAGCTACAGGGCTGCTGTATGACATTGTGCTCATGAAGACTAATGCATATAAGACTATGAACCATAAAGTTTAACTGCTCCAGCCAAAATAAAATTCTTAATTAGCTCTGTCTTTTTGGACATTTCTGTCAGAAAATATTTTCTATCGTTCTTTCATTTTTTTAGCTCCTAGTGGTTAAGGCACCAGGCTACAAACAGGCAGACTGTGAATTCTGGTCTCACCTTAGCCATGAAAGCTAGCTGAATAACTTTGTACCAGTCACTTTCTCTCAGGCCAACTCACTTTACAGATTATTGTAGTAGGGAAAATAGAAAGAGGAAGGAGTGCTACATATGTTTGCCAACTTGAGTTATTTATAAAAATAATGAAGGTAGGATATAAATAAAATGATTTTGTGATGTTATGTGCATTACTTGAATATTTGTCCAATCTTAAGATTACCTGATAAGATGAACAGTAAATCTAGATGGTGGGGAGTGGAATTAGTTAGCTAGACAGAGTTGAAGAAGATTCTTGGATGAGAAGCAAAATGTCTTCAAAAGAAACACAAGAAAGTCCAGTTGCCTCTGGAAAAACAGTATCTTTGGGACAACCATACCTGGATGACTGAGAATCTCCATAGATAATGGTGAGAAATAAAAGAAAAAAGTGAGAAAACTGTCTCTGTCCACTTGATGTTATTTCTATATTACCTTTTGGCAACTATCACTAAGAAGAGAGTTTATAAAAGGAAAAATGTATAAACAATAAACATATGTTAAAACATTCAAATATGTGAAAACAACATTAGAAAAGTGTGTCTAGCCATGTCCAAATATGTCCAAATCTTCCAAAATCTGGGAATAATCTTGGGAAACAATCTTTCATATTGCTCAATGAGTAGTTTCTCTGAATGGAGATCATTCCACAGATCTTATTATACAGAGAGATTTATGATAAAATGGCTGTTATTTAACAGCTAAAGCTTCAAAAGCTTAAACCAAGCTTCTCAAACTTCATGGTATTATAACTCTCAAAATGATAAATCAACTTGTTTGATTAATGTCTTGTTTAGGGAGTTAGGGCAAGCACATCATTTTCTTTTAATCACTACAATTTCAAGCTGGTTGTCATAAATGTGTTCACACTTTGTAATATCTTAACTCCCCACTTTAGGCTTCTGTGGACAAAATGAGGAACATTTACAGTATATTTTGACAATGCTCCAGTTTGGATCTAAATAAGTTGGGATTTTATAAAACATGTTACCCCTATCTTAATTGTTCATAACCCCTAAATGGGCCTTACCCATAGTTTGAAAATGCCTTAGACAGGGGTGTCAAACTGCCGGCCCACGGGCCAGATGCATCATAACAAAACAATGCCCACCCCATTGCTGGCAATGGCAAAAAAGTTGCGATACTCCAAGACACGTCACGTGATGTTGCGAGTTTGACACCCCTGCCTTAGACTGATCTCATAGCTTTAAATACTGTCTATTTGCCACTACAGTTAATCATTTAAATTGCTGATCATAGCAGGTAGCAAACATTTGAGAGGGCTGTTCATATCTCCTACAATGCAACATTACTCAGCACCACTACAACTGTCTGTACAGTTGTACAGCACTACAACTGTCTGTACAGTGAACAAATGAGGAAAGTAAATCTTTCTCTGTCAGTCTTCCATTGATATATACACTTCTCTGCTATGCATACTGATATGTATACTTTTGAAATAAGTTTTTTTCATTCAGGACCTTATGCTTATTTTTTAAAAAAAGAATCCTCAATTATGAATGTATGTCAAAGCAATTTTAAAAGCACTGGCCTCTAGGAAACAATAACAAAAGTAACAGCAAATAAAAAGAAGGGCAGTAGCAGAGAAGCAAAAGATAGCAAAGAATTGCTGCCTGAGTTAAGTCTCTATTAGGTCCTTTTCTTGAATAGCACAGGATTGTAATTTGCCCCTTAGAATCAATCTAACAGCTTCTCAAGAAATTGGTAAGCATCCACTTCTGGAAGAATGAGCTCCATATTTTAATAGGGGTTGAGTGCCCTTTTGTATGACTTATGAGCCATGGCAGCCCCGTTTTAGCAGTGAGCCATAGCAAGCTATGGCTTCTGCCTTCTTACCCTGGTTAACCATTTTTTTTTTAATATAATGTTGCTTGGTGGTGTCAAATAGCACAAGGTCAGGAAAATTCCATTGGTTAAATTCATTCCTGGCATGAAGATGAGTAATTAAACAAACCCACCAAACAACAAAACACTGATAAAACAGAACAAAGCAAAAGTCACCAGCTGCAAAAGTTGTCAGCCATCTCCAGATACTTGTGTGACTGAATGTGTCTCTCTTGCAGCAAGATGATGCTGGCGTCTCCAAGAGGACTCCTTTGAAGGCAATGTCTGGAGATAACAAGCGAGGTAAAGAAAGAATGGCATCTCATTTGGAAATTCTGCCATGAGAAGTCAATTACATGTTGGGATTTTGCAAGGATGAGCACATTTGAAAGAATACATGTAACATGTAACTGGAATGTGTACTCTGTTCATAGGGACACCAACTGCACACAGATACCTGTCTAATGATCTCTATCACAGACAGACAGGCAAAGCTACAGGATTCTTACACTCTTCTTAACAAGGAAATAGTTGGAGAACTGAGTGTCTATCCACTTTGCTTTTCATTAGACAGATAGATCTCTCCAGAAGCCCGTAGGCTCCTTAGTTTTCCAGGCTTCAATTAATAGAAGAATAGAAACAAGATTAAGAGAAATATAGAAACAAAATCAGAAATGGATAAAAGACTGTAGAATAACAGTCATTCATCTCACACCTGAGATGGGGTTTTTATTCAAGTCAACCTTGTATGAACGTCTTAGTTCCATTCACCTTCCTCTCTTATAAGAGACTGTGTGAGACAAAAGCCTTAACTGATTTTCTTGTAGCTTTTCCAGCCTCAGATTATCATCTGGTTTATATTTTGGGAAGATGTCTTGACAAACTGCTGGACAGTATTTATCTTCTCCATTCTGTCACAGTTCCCAGAAAAAAATGTTCACAGATTTCTTATATAAACTATCAGTGACCATTTAAAGTTTTGATGGGATTGAAAAAGAAGATTTGCAATTGATCCTCAAAGTTGTGACCATTGAATTGTCCCCATGGCCATGTGATCACAATTCAGGAGCTTGACAATCAGCATGCATTTGTGACAGATTAAGCATCTTGCTGGCACATGATCACAATTTGTGACTATTTATGAACTGTTGTAAGATGAGGATTACCTGTAATGAATAACAACAACAACAACAATAATAATAATAATATTGTTGGAAGTGACCTTGAAGGTCATCTATTCCAACCCCCTGCTCAGGCAGGAAACCGTATACCATTTCAGACACATGGCTTTCCAGTCTCTTCTTAAAAACTTACAGTGTTGGAGCATTCACAGCTTCTGGAGGCAGGATTTCCACTGATTAATTATTCTAACTGTCAGGAAATTCCTTCTTAGTTCTAGGTTGCTTCTCTCTTTGGTTAGTTTCCATCCGTTGCTTCTTGTCCTGCCTTCAGGTGCTTTGGAGAATAGCTTGACTCCCTCTTCTTTGTGGCAGCCCCTAAGATATTGGAACACTGCTATCATGTCACCCCATCCTTCTCTTCATTAAACTAGACATACCCAATTCCAGCAACCGTTCCTTATATGTTGGAGCCTCCAGTCCCTAATCATCTTCATTGCTCTTCTCTGTACTCTTTCTAGAGTCTCAACATCTTTTTTACATTGTGGTGACCAAAACTGGATGCAGTATTCCAGGTGTGCGGAATGGTTCCGTAACATTTCACCATAATTGTAAAATACACTAGAACTAAGATAGGGAGACAATTACGTCGGATCGTGACACAACCAAAAAAACCGTCGACGTCGTGTGATGACCGAGTATAAATTCACTAACAGACTATCCTAAGGCTCTAGGGAGAGTGTCAATGATGATGACTCGGTCCATGGACACGTATATGAGTACTGTGCATTTGGTTTTTCTTGCCTAAATGTAGAACCTTACTTTTTTCACCACTGAATTTCATTTTGTTAGATAGCGCCCAGTGTTCATATCTTTCATAAGATGTTTCTAACGCAGTCCCAAACTGCGTTAATCCCTCTACAAGCTGTCTCACACAGTTGATGGTATTTAAATATGATTATCTTTTTTTACTCTATGACTAATCTCAAAGTTATATAAAAAGATGAGGGGATGAAGTATGATTTAAATGTTGCCATGATTCTCACGCCACATCTCCATTATTTTTTACGTGGTATCCATATTTCTTGGGAGGAGTGAGGGGAATGAATTTTAGCAATGTTTAACTCACGTTAGGCAATAAGGAGTGAGGAATGTGGAGAAAAAAACCCCAAAGAGTGATGAATGTGTGCTCTTGTTCAGGTATATATATCCTTAGGCTTAAATAAAAGATTTCATAGAAAAGGTCAGAAAAGGAGCTCAAGGAGCTTCCTCACCTACAGGAAACAAGGCAAAGAAGGTGAACACTTATATGGCAGGATTAACAGCTCACAGTAAGGGATATAGAAAGATATGAGAACATTTTTTTGGTGGGGGGAAGAAAGTCAAAGTTTTGGATGAAGGAAAGTGCCTCCAGTGACATAAAGAAAAATTCAGAAAGTCTGAATGCCACTCCAGTTCCCATTCCAGAACAGCGTGCCTTGCAAAGAGGGGAAATATTACCTTTAATGAAAAGATTCTTCAAGACCCTTTACAGTTCCATTAATTTTTCAACCAATGCTGCTCCTCTTGTAAAAACCATTGGAATAAAAAAAAATAGATATTCTTTGCTTTCTGGTGTTTTTCTATGTAAAAATGAAAGATCGTAATAATACATTTTAAAATAATTTCTTATGTTGCTTTGTGAGGAAAATGGACAATAAAACCACACTTGATTTGATTACCAAGGGTTGTTGTGTTAAGTTTTTTTCTCATTTCCTTAAGACCTTGCCAGCAAAACTGAGGAACTGAATGTAATATACAAATACAGGTAGTCCTTGACTTACAACAGTTCATTTAGTGACCGTTCAAAGTTACAATGGCGCTGAAAATGATCTTTTTTACACTTAAGCATCCTCATGGTCACATGATCAAAATTCAGACACTTGGCAACTGACTCATATTTATGACAGCTGCTGGGTCCCCGGGTCATGTGAATACCTTTTGTGACCTGCTGACAAGCAAAGTCAATGGGAAAGCCAGATCCACTTAACAACTGTGTTATCAACTTAACAACTACAGTGATTCACTTAACACCTCTGGCAAGAAAGATCATAAAATGGGGCAAAATTCACTTAACAACTGTCTCACTTAGCAACATAAATTTTGGGCTCAATTGTGGTTGTATCTGTACTTTGATTTATATAATGTAATTTTTAAAGATTATATAGCCTATTCATTTCTTATAATAAATTCTTGAAAACGTAAATAAATCTTTAGTGAATTATATTCCATTAAAAGTTTTCAGCTGGCTCATCAAACTCAAGTAAGTAATATACAACAATGTTGAACCTCATTTCACAGATATGAGTGCCCACATAGCTTCACTTCAGTGGATAACATAGACTTCAATGTATGTGTAGCAAACTGTACAAGTAATAATAATAATAATAATTAATAATGATAACGATAACGATCACATTAACAATAAAAACAACAACAACAACAACAACAACAACAACAACAATAATAATAATAATAATAATAATAATAATAATAATAATAATAATAATAATAATAATAATAATAATAATAATATCCAGGGAATTGTGAATTGGTGACCAAAACTGGATGCAGTATTCCAAGTCACCGGAATGGTTCCGTAACATTTCACCATAATTATGAAGTGCACTAGAACTAAGTTGGGGAGACAATTACGTCGGATCGTGACACAACCGAAAAAACCGTCGACGTCGTGTGACGACCGAGTATAAATTCACTAACAGGTGATCTATTTCATCTACAAGAAGTATGGTTTCGTTTCGTAGAGTAGTTCTACCTGACCGCTGGACTCTAATTTCAGGGTGTAGCAGTACATATTTTATCTACAAAATGCTTTACTCTCTTTAGGTTAATCCACACAAGTCTTATTTTGAGATGGATAGTCTGACCAGCCATAATCAATGGTCTCTAATCCTGTGAACTCCTCTGCCTTTCTATGTCTTAAACTGATCACACTTGTTCTGCATATTAAGACTGAGAAGAATTAGATATGGGAGAAGAAAGAAAGGTTAAGGGGTAGATATTATGTCTACCTTTTTTAACCTTCTATGTTTTAAATCCAGATTTGTGACAGTAGTTTTCAATTACATTAGAAGATTGGTGTGCCGGATTGGTGTGTGTGTGTTCTAAAGATAAAAAGACTAATTAATAAAGAATAGAATAAAACAGTATAGAATCTGTATTGATTTAGAAATTTGATCAGAACAAAAATACAAGATCACTTCTTGGCCTTTTGACTAGGATCTAGTGTAGTAATTAATAAAGGGGGGGAAAAACAGGAGAGAATTGTAGAAACTGAAAAAGAATCTTGAAGTTGTCATATGGTCAAGGAGATTGAAGTGGGATTTGATGAAAATGAATAGACTCATCGTTCTATGACAGGGGTGTCAAACTCGCAACGTCACGTGACGTGTCATGACGTATTGCGGCTTTTTTCCATTGCTGGCAATGGGGTGGTCGTGGTTTTGGCATGATGCATCCAGCCTGTGGGCCAGCAGTTTGACACCCCTATTCTATGATATCAGAGAGAGTGAGAAGAAAGAATTGAAGAAAACAAAAGTAGAGTTAAGATAACTGTATTCCTGTTTTCATCCTTGGTAATCATATATTCTAAATATAAGTATTTTGTATTAAATTAACAGCAGGATGGGAATAACATATTCCTACTGGTCACTACATCCTATAGAGAGAGGGAGAGGGAGGAAGGGAGGGAAGGAAGGAGAGAGAAATGGAAATAGCTGGAACTAAAGTATTTTCTTGAAATGTTAAATAGCTACACATTATTCCTACCAGCAAACAGATTAAATAATATATCACTACTGCATACTTGATTATTAAATCAATATTCCAGTGAGAAATTCTCTTTAAGTAGTGTTGTTCCACAAAGGAAGTCAGAGAAATTTGACCTAGAATGTAGCTTTTCACAGCTACTATTTATTTTTGAAATGACTTCCAGCTAATGCCACATGAGACAATGAATATGTGCTGACATTTCATTAGCCACATTGTAGAGCAGATCTGAAACTGGAGTTGGCAATAAATGACAGGCCTTTATATATTGCCTGTGTTCAATAGAGCAGAATGCCCACAACCAATTACTATCCACCAGTAGATGACAACTGATAACCTTTCTCCCTATTTAAATTGTTTGGAAGTTTATAGTTTTTAATTGCCTTTCGGGAAATATGGCTAGCAAACATTAACTTATGTCTGTTGTCTCACATGATGATACCCTGGAATCATTTTGTTAAAATTGATCTGCATTTCCCATTCAACAATTGTGATGAAATTATATATACACATGGAGGGTTGTTTCTTTGGGAAAGTTGCATGTCAATTTTTTTGGGGGGAAGGGGCAGGAAGCTACATATAAAGTATATATCCTTGAAAAAATTCTGCACTAAAATTGCAACTTGTTTTTAAAAAAAAAACAAAAAAAAACCCTACATGCATACAAAATGCACAATATAAGGATACCTGAGGTGAAAATAAATGTGTGTTGACAGAATGATTTTTCACAAGGCCTTCAAATAATCTACTCCAGTTTGGGCATTCTCCACAGAAATGAAATACATCTTCTAGAATTCCCAGCTATTGCAATCATTCTGGCATTTCCAAACAGGAGTAAATTTTAGAAGCTGAAATCACCCATATAGGAGCAGGTTGGGCTAATAAATGAATACTTGGGACATTGATACTGTATAGAATAGATTCAGATTGATCTATAGTTTATTCCTAATACTCTTACAAGGGTAAGACTTTCATATATTCATTGTGATAAACAAGAGAAATTCAGAACTGAGGCGTTTTATTATTTGGTCCTTTCCACTGTTTTGAAATATTTATTGAGCTGAGGGAAAAAAAAGAATTATAGGATATTTTCAAAATGCAATAGGCTGTTTTTTCTCCAGAATTAGTTAACAAAGTAAAATTGCAAGATGCCCAAGTGCTCATTCAATAATGGAAGAAATAAAAGCTTTATATCAAAATAAATTTCATTTTGCATTTCAAGACCAATGAATAGAAGCAATGAATATATGTATAATACAAAAGTATACACTAGTTTTATTTTTAAAAAAACATTTCCCATAAAGTTATTTCAGATTTGGCACTACAGATGACCCATTCTTTTGCCTCAGGTGCTTAATAGATCCTACGGGATTCCAGAAGATGCTTAGAGATTTTCTCAAAGGCCTCACTGGCAGCCACAGTGAGAAATACAGCAGCAAACTAGACACCTGAAACAACAAAGAACTAATACAACCAAACATATAGCAGTAAGAATGGTAAGTAAGTACATATCACATTTAGAGGCAGTTACTCAAAAGCAGTGTTTAAAGCTTCCTGGATCCTGTTCTCCAGCTAAGTGAGAAAATTGGCTGCTGACAACTGTAATTAATTTTCCTAGCAGTTAGAGAATAAAATTACACACTTTCAGTCAGAATTGACTGGGCAAATCCAGCTGAAATGACAGAGGCCTTGGTTTTTAAGGTTATCTGGCAACATTCTGGCTGATGCTTTCTTGTGGAGTTTGGATAATCTCAGAAGAGGCTTAGGCACATTAACATGGCCAAAAGAGAAAGTCCATATATAATTCTGAATATGGTTGAAATCCCCCAGAGGTGCAGGCTAGCAATCTGGGGGTCTCTGGGACTTATAGTTTTGTTGAACCACAGAGCTGTGACCAAAGGTCTCTCTCTCTCTCTCCCTCCCTCCCTCCCTCCCTTCTTTCTTTCTTTCTTTCTTTCTTTCTTTCTTTCTTTCTTTCTTTCTTTCTTTCTTTCTTTCTTTCTTTCTTTCTTTCTTTCATATAGCCACCAACAAAAAACAAAAAATAAAAATCGTACAAGCATTAAAATGGATAAAAACAGTTAAAGTCATACTATAGAATTAACAGGAGAGGACAATTAATTCAGGAAAAATAGAACCATTTTATAGCCTCCCCACTATCACTACCACTACCTGATCCCCGGGACAGATGGCAAAGCCACTTCTTCAGGTCTTTCCAGAAGGCCATCAAGGTCAGTTTGACCTTGCAGAAATTGATGTTCTGTAGGAGGGGTGCTGTCATAGAAAATGCTTGCCTCCCGGATTCTGTCAGCTGGCAGTCTTTCGTAGACAGAACCCACAACATGTCTATTCTGCCAGAGCTAATGGAATGGTTAGAGATAATTAAGAAGTGATCCCTCAACCAACCAACCTTTTCTTTGAGGGGGGAGGTGGCCATTTTTGCCCTTGTTATTTCACATCTATTGCATCTGCTTTACATGAAGCTGCCCTTGAGGACCATTTAGAAGTTGATTTAGCATGTGGAAGTCAAGGTATAGTATACCTTGGGTTGTGTTCACATCACACTTCTGCTACTACTATAGCTAGCTTCTGGGTAAAATTAAAGTGCTGGGTTATTATTAAAGCCCTACATGGCTTAAGTCTGGGCTATTTTTAAAACTACCTGCTCTGAGTAGTATCTGCCTACACAATGAGATCTGGAAGAGGAGGGTGTTGAAGGTTCTTTTCCCAAATGGATCATCTCCAGAATCTTCATGATTCTTCTCTTTTCTGGAATATTATCTCCAAGATATAAGAATTGTTTCTTCTCTATTGATTTTCTGAAGAGCCTTGAACCTTATTCCTTCAGAGGGCCTTTGGAAATGAGACAGATGTTTGTTACCTAGAGTGGATGTTGTGGAAGCAGATATTGTGCTGGAGTTTCCTACTTCGTGTTGTTACAGCCTTTAAATCTTTTTGTATTATACATTATAGTACCAAAATTATAAAATCTTTAGGGGTCTCATAGTTAGAGGGCATAGATATCTGAATAATACATACAAGGTTAAATAAAAGTTTGGACCTCATGCAAATAAAAACATAGCACCTCTATTCTATTAATTAAGATATTTTTTTCAATCTTTCACATGAGCCTGGAAAAAAATGGCGCAGTTGCTTTAATGAATTAAAGCAACAGCATCTTTAATACAATTCTTAAAAGTAACACACTTTCTCTCAGGTTTGCAAGGAAGCCTGGAAAAATGTCTCTTATTTAATGAATAGCACAGAAGTGTTTTGTTCATACAGAGTCCAAAGTACTCCCAAATAATGGTCAATTGATTGATTGATTGACTGACTGACTGTATTCTACCAAGACAATGTCAGCTCTTAGTGACCGCGTAGGTAGATTTTCTCAAAGCAGGCACACACTTACATGCAGCTTTAACATAAACACTTTATTTGTCATCTTGTTAAAGAACTACAGTCAGCTCTTTGTTTTCAAGATCTTTTTAACGACATCTCAGTGATATTTACTTTCAGCTCTGTATATCCTGGCAAAACAGACTGAGATAGCAGTTTGTTCAGGGTCCTGAATAATTGGTTCTAACTTTTCAAAGAATAGATAATTCAGCAGCAACTTAAACAGAAAGTAAGTACCTCAAACTTCAGTAACTACTTATGTCTAATTCATTCCAAGCCTGAAAATTTTCCAGGAGAACTAGTTATTAAAGACACAAGTTTAATTCTGTGTACAATGAAACTGATTTTTCTATCAGCCAAATTGCTATCATTTTGGTTAAACACAGTTAAATCAGAAGATAACATTGAAAAATAAATGTATTTATCATATTATTTTAATAAGAGTTAAAAGAACAGAAAATTAGATTCAGATATGACCTCTATCATACTTCAGTTTACTGGGTTCAAAAATCTTCTATGGAAAACAAACCTAAGCGATCCTTAAAGTCAGTGTCTCAGCTTCAGCTTTTAAATCTGATGCAGGAATGTGGGTCTGGAGTGGGGATGTCTGTCAAGGAGATAACCCACCAACAGAAAGCAAAAAGGAGGAAAATTGCATGGAAATACTTGCCTCCCCACCAAAAAGCTATTTTAATACTACTAGCAGATTTGGCTGCTTAGAAGAAATTGATGCTGTTTTACAGACAGTGGTTATGAAAGGGTTGTGAGGATGCACTGCATCAGAAATAAGATATTCCTTGTGTGTAATATTCTTCGTTAATTAGATATTGAGATGTGCAAATTACTTGGATTCATTTCTATTTGCTACCAACCCCAATAGAAGTGCCTCTGTTAATATTCTAAGCTGGCAGTTTTCTAAGTTCAGCAAATTGGCATTCATCCACCTATTATCTTTGTGCAACTCACATTCTTCCTTGAAAACAAAAATAAATGTTTCAGTAATCCAAAGCTCTATTTTCCACCAGCTTTTCCAAAGAAATTCGGAGAGATTAAACACGTCACAAGAAAATCACAGATGGCTGTTTACATGGAAGTCTTGATGGTTCCAGTGGAACAAATCTTCTGTAAAGAAGAAAGTTTCTGCTTTTCACAAATAGAGTTGTAACTACCTCCTGTTCCAAAAGGCCAAATTCTCTGATTTTCACTGAAAGAGCAAATGCTAGAGTTGTGTGACAAGGCTC
>NW_015386707.1:120809-122963 GCF_001527695.2 Protobothrops mucrosquamatus
TCAGCTATTTCAATGGCTCTGTCTTACTAGTGAGGGCCTTTGCATACACACATTCAAACTGGATAAAGTGAAGATCACCAAAGGTTTAAAGGAGTTATCTATTTCAGGAAACCACATAAACAGCAACCACTAAACATTATATGGCAACTGTGGGAATGTCTTAGTCTTAACCACTACATTTCAGTGGATATTCAACTACAGTGTTTTATTAATAGCAATAACGGAAGCAAATAGAACAGGGTAGACATTCCATTTAAGGTCTGATACTATAGTCCTGACTCTTATTCTAATACAATTAATTTTCCATTTTGTGCCATTAGATTAACAAGCATATTTATTATATGCTTGTTAATCTAATTATTATTTGCAAAGATTTGATCAATAGCCACATTGGCCATTTTAAGAGTATTGAGAATATTATAATAAAAAAGTTCCATGTTGGAAGGGGTTATTTCTTATTAAAATGGCTGCTATGAATTAGAATAGGAGTGAATTAGGGCATAAGCTTAATAACACACCTTAATATTTTTTTCTTATTTGTTGATTATTTCTGATCCATTTCATTATATAAACTTTAAAAGTGATTTGATTTTTTCCCCTGTGCTTTTGAGTCAGTCTTTGATTAGTCCATGCACTTTTTTTGCAAAATTTTTCAGAAGAGATTTGCCATTACCTGTTTCCTAGGGCTGAGACAGACTGACAGGTCACCCAATTGTCTTTGTCCTGTAACTCATAGTTTCTAGGAGGACTGTAACCCATGGTTTCTAGCTTTGTGCTTTAGCCACCATGCCAAACAATGTACTTGATTAATTTATAAACAACAATAATAATATATTTTTCATTGTTCAAGAGCAAACATCTTTCAGAGATTGATGCCTATGTGTTACATTGTTTGAATTGTCATAAGAAAAAACAAGTACTACAAAAACACCTACATTTATAGTAAGAAAAAAATCCTTCAAGGGGCAATGAGGATATTTACCCTTAGTTCCACATGAATATGATCCCCTTTAACATGATTCAATAATTGAAATTTTAAATCAGTATGGTAGCTATAATTCAAGGTAGTAAAACAGAGTTATTTTAGTACTTTGGTTTCTTATTGGGCTATTGACTTCAGTTGACAAAAAAAAAAAACAGTGGAGAAAATACTGCATTCACATGCAATGAAATGAGAACTGTGCAGCTGTGTTTGTTTTTATATAAGAGTGTATATAAACACTCTTTGTGAACATCTGCCACTGAGCCTTTCATAAACTTTTAAAGTCCATGGAATATTGGTCCCATAAGTGCAGGGTCCATTTTTTTTTCATAACAATCAAATGTTGATCCATTTGGTTGTGACAATTGACCAACTAGGCTGGTTTTCATGGCTAAGACAGGACTAGCACTCACATTCTCCTGGATTTTAGTCTGGTGCCTTAATGTCTAGATCAAACTGGCTCTCTTTGTTCTGAAAAAATGAATATACTTTGAAAAATAAATTACTTGCTGAGAAATATACAGGTTGAATGAGTAGCAAGCTGTGTAGTATAGAAAAGCAAATGCTATTTTGTGGGACAGATAAAAAGTAATTATCTGACATGCAGCTATTTCATATATACAATGCAACTCCACCTTCTCTTTTAGTCAATCTGTTTCTTTTGAACAATTTAAATCCTTCTGCCTGTATGTTCCAGTCATGAGTTTTATGATCTTCTTTACCCTTTAAAGCCGGTGTATGCATTTTTACCTTTTACTTTCTCCTTCTTTCACAAATGAATTTCCTAAATTAAAGGGCTTCTTTTCCCATTGCCATTGTGGTTATCTTTGAGCCTGAACTAGCAATAAAGAGCAGGAAGCAATTAATACATGCAGACTCTCCAAGGATAATGGAGGAGAACATCTAATTTGGAGAAGATAAGCACTGTTAGATGAATTAATCAGCTAACAGTTTATAAAGTATGTAGGCTTTTTATACATGCTAAAATCTGTTGTTTTCTCCTTGACTTATACCAGACAAAATTGATAGCAACAGAAAATGCTGCGACTGCGGAAGATACTTTTTAGTTTCTAGTGAAAAGCAGTCTTTTGCACCAAACAAAACACTAGATAAAGAAAGTGCAATTTACTGCAAAGATTTAACTCTAGAAGCAACTAATTTGTATACCATTT
>NW_015386707.1:129246-152529 GCF_001527695.2 Protobothrops mucrosquamatus
TATACATGCTAAAATCTGTTGTTTTCTCCTTGACTTATACCAGACAAAATTGATAGCAACAGAAAATGCTGCGACTGCGGAAGATACTTTTTAGTTTCTAGTGAAAAGCAGTCTTTTGCACCAAACAAAACACTAGATAAAGAAAGTGCAATTTACTGCAAAGATTTAACTCTAGAAGCAACTAATTTGTATACCATTTCGGAATGCAACTAAATTAATAAAAAGTTGACATAAAGAAGCTTCTTTTAAAAAAGTAGCAACACTTTTTGAGTTGAAAGAAGATATATGAGGTTCATGGGGAACATATTTCTTGCTTAGATTTATTTATAAATATATTATTTATAGATATATATACACAGCAACACACCCCACACCTAGACTACATCAGCGATTTGCCATGACCATTCTTCCTAGGATTTAAAAAGAATGACTGGCTTTATTCCTAAAGAGGGTCTAGAATTCATGGTCTCATTCTAGCCTGGTGCTTTAGTCACTAGTTCAAACTGGATCTCAAATAAAAATATAAACACACACCGATACAATTTTTAGTCCACTGCATTGCATGTGCATCTTACAAATTAGTAGTTTTGTGAAGTTGACATCTAAAACTTGATGTTATGGTTGATCACTTTCATGACATTTGAGTTACAAAGTGTTTTATTTTCTATATCAAAATAAACGTAAAAAAGAATAAACCGGAATAATGGAAATAATGGAAATAATGGAAATAATAATAATAATAATAATAATAATAATAATAATAATAATAATAATAATAATAATAATAATAATAATAATAATAATAATAATAATAATAATAGTAAAGTTGGAAGGGACCTTGAAGGTCATCTAGTCCAACCCCCTGCTCAGGCATCTTATATAATGGAAATCTTATATAATAGGCCTTACACATGCAGTGTAAGGCCTAACTAACAGAATTCACGGGCTGTTAAAGAATGGTATGGAACAGAAGCCACTCATGTCAAAAGACAATTGAGCTTGACAAGCAAAATGTGTAGCTTATTAATAATTGAACATGATTTCTTTGGTCTGTTACTGATGGAATATTTAATCAGTGAATATCATTCCTGCATTTATTATTCATTAAAGATAAATACAAAGTAATGCCTCTGGATGGAAATATGTTACTCCAAGATTAAGAGCACCCAGACTTAATATATTATTCACAAATCGATTAAACTTTGGTGCAGAGTTTAATTACTTAAATAGAGCCTTAGCTCTTTAAAAGTGCCACCAAGCTTTCCCCCCCCCCCCTTTGTTTAAGATATCTACAAGAATGGAGAGCTGGTAAATGGGCAGTTGGAAAAGGTCTGCAATTCTCTAAGCAGTTTTCACCAAGAGAAAATATCAGCCAAGCCTGGTTCACACATATCTAAGTGCTTTGTTCCAATTTTGATGCGAAGCTGTGTAAGTCTTCTTCCTTTAGCACACACTGTGTTATGTCAAGGTATCACTGCCTTATTTTCTTCTAACACACTTGAAATCTGTAGACCTTTTTTATTTCTTTCCCAAACTGTATTATCTGATTCTTTTTAAAGATATATATATATATATATCCTTAATAGTATTAAAAACACAAATCCTGGGTATACACATAATGTGAAATAAAATAAGGTGATCACCAGGATAAAATCATAAACACAAATGTTTAATCTACAAAACCAAGCTTTCATCGGTCACACTACCGACATCGTCAGGGTATAAAATGCTGGACACGGGAGTCCGTTTTTATGTGGCTGGCTGCCTCTGCGCTTTGACCCTGGATCAGGTCTTAGGTCCGCCCATTAACATCGGCTGTGTAGTTTTTAAAGGGGCCATTTCTAAAGTTGTCCTCTCTTCTCCAATTGCTGTTGTTTTCTTTGTGCATGTGTGGGTTCCTGGAGATCCGCTGTTCATCTGCTCCCAGTTGTCCCTCCCCACCCCCTCATTCATCTTAGTTTGCCTCTGTGCTGTGCTATGTAGCGTGTGTGCTTCAAGCTCTGTTCTTCTATTTGCCAGACCTGTTGCTTTCCTTGCCCATGTGTAAACTCCTGGGGTTGGAAACGGACCCTTTAAGAACTACACAGCCGATGCTAATGGGCGGATCTATGACCCGATCCAGGGTCAAAGCGCAGAGGCAGACAGCCACATAAAAACGGACTCCTGTATCCAGCATTTTATACCCTGACGATGTCGGTAGTGTGGCCGACGAAAGCTTGGTTTTGTAGATTGAACATTTGTGTTTATGATTTTATCCTGGTGATCACCTTATTTTACTTCACATTATATATATATGTATATATCTCAAAAGAATATATATTGGTTTCTGTATATATCTCAAAAGAATATATATTGGGCCCAACCGATCCTCCTGCATTCGGCTCCTAGTTATCATATCACCAGCTGACACGTCCCTGCCTCTCTCCTCCCCACCTTTGCTCTTTTTCTTGCTCAATCACGAGGTCTAGGAGTCGGGTGCAAAAGGCACCACTCCTATAAGTAGCCATCCCATCGACTGTTAAACCACCCTGATGATGCTGGCAGGAAGCCGGTGAAAGCTAGGTGTTTTTAAAAATTTTATTAAAACTTTTTAATGGTTTTAACAACCTCCTGGTGGTCTCACAGTTTGTGGTTCCCGAAATATATATATATATATATATATATATATATATATATATATATATATATATATATATATATATATATATATATATATATATATACCAACCCCATATTGATTGATTTATTAATACTACTCAACAATCCAGCAGACAGGGATCTTATTATGTAAAAGTGATAGATTGGGAAAGGACTACTTTTTCTCTATTAATCATGACTCTATATCTCACATTTTTGCTCTAATCAGCTATTTGGAGTTGAAAATCTGAGCAGCCTATTCAAGAAGAATTTGAATACATTCACTAAGATTCATAGACATTATAAGATGAAAGAAACACTGTTAGTCTGTGGCAACCAAAAATCAGAAGGAATCTAGCAGCATCTTTTCAGACAAATTCATTTTATTAAAAGCCATATACAGGTATAAATCATTTCATCAAATGAATAGAGTGGCTACAGTAATGTAGGATTTAAATTGGGATGAAGTGGCAGTGAGGGGGAGTCAAAAAAGGGTGATGAACAAAAGCGTCTGTAGATACCATCCCTTACATTGGCCAACATCAACTGTGGCATACAATCTAAATATGTTACTAACTGTGGAAACATCATCGATGATGATGATGATGATGATGATGATGATGATGATGATGATGATAATATATGGCTCCATCCCTAACAGTCAACAGTAAGTTCTGCTGAAACCAGTGAAACTTTAGCTAACATGTCCATTTATTTTCCTTAGGAGTTATATCACTGCTAGCTTTACTTTTGTGACCAACAAGCTAGATTCAAAACTAGATTACTTAAACAATTTAAAGGTGGATATAAATAAGTCAAAAGAAGTGCCACCTCCATGAGAATTTCACATAACCTTTGAGTGCTCGGTTGCAAAAAAAAAGAAGAATTTTGGTATTCACCAAAATACCAAACTGAAGAAGACATTGTAATGCAGAAGAAAGTGTGGCCTTTGGCTGTATTTTAATAAACTAGGCAATTTACAGCAAGTGGCCAGCGAAGCTTTATCTCATTGCTTGTCATGCCAGAAGGGTGAAAATAACTCCCACACTAGATATATCCACAGAGAATTGTGTTAGAATTTTTATCCAGAGCATCTTCTCATTAAATGTGAAGAGAACAGACAAGGTGAAGTAACTTCACCTTTTTAAAAGAAAGTTCACCAGTGGTAGCACTATTGTGCCATAATAAAAGAAGTAAAAAAGGAGCAAAAAAAAAAAGAAAAGAAGAAGCCGAAGAAGATGTGACTCAAAGCTAACATAATTTTTGTCAGGAGATGAAAGAACTCATAAGCCCTACCTGTAAAGGATGTGCATGTGAATAATGGCATTACAAATTTGTTAAGTTCACTCAAAAACTTCTGAAATTCAAGTGTGCATGCTAAAGTCAAGAAAAAGCATTTTGCATCACATTTTAGTTCCTTTGCAAACCAGTTAACTTAAATGATTAGCTCCAGCTGCAAGCAGGTATAGCTCTACGGAGAAAACAGCTGATTGTTTTAACCCATATCAAATTTTGCTTCACTTTCCCACCTCTTTTTTCCCAGCAATATCCATTAAGTATGTGGGATTTGTAGTTAGGGATTTTCTCCTCTTTCTTACCTATAAGTTGGATCGATTCGTAGGCAACTCACAGCCTAACTTTTGACAGTTATAAATTCCAGAAAAATAGGGGCAAGAGGCTGCAGACCAAAGAGAAAAAGAATTGACCAATAGGGTCCCTTGGTACCTCTCCTTTCTTTCAGATGAATTTCCAATTCAACTTTAATGTACAGTTGGGTGAGAAGAGTAGATTAGGTGGAATGGAAGGACTGCTTGGCTAAGATTATCAAAGACTATTGAGAATAAAGTATTTGGTATTCCCAAGGAGTAGAAAGACTATAGGGAGATTTACAGGGTAAGGATTTTGTGTGTGTGTGTGTGTGTGTGTGTGAAGAAGGAATGCTAGAGATCTATAAGAGGGCCCAAAATTATAAAGAATAATATTATACCTTAAAGTTTTGTCCATCTTATTTTATGTCAGTTCCCCATGTACTTGCAAAATTGTTTTAATCTGGAAGGAAGGAAGGAAGGAAGGAAGGAAGGAAGGAAGGAAGGAAGGAAGGAAGGAAGGAAGGAAGGAAGGAAGGAAGGAAGGAATCAGTATCACATTTGCATACTTATTTCTCCTGATTTGGATATGTAGAAATATTTTGCTAGATATTTTTGCTGGCATCTTTCCTAAAATCCTTACTATTTTTGAATGTGATTTTGCTAATGTAATTAATTTGGGACTAGAGTTAATTGAACTAGGTTGTTTTCATTATCTCTGACTTTACTATCATACTTCCTACTATAATCCTTCCAGGGTAAATCTAAAGGGAATTAAGAAAATATTACATACATAAGAATGTAGCAGAATGCCATACATACAGTATTTGTTGCAACTACTTCTCCATAATGGCCAAGATCTATTGCCTGAGGCAACATTTACACTCTGTCTAAAAATAGGACTGGCTCAGCCCCTTCAAATCTTGCCATTCATGCAGTTAGAGCAAGAGCTGAGTAGATATTTGATTTTGATTTTTTTTTAATTTCTGCATTTATATGGCTGCCCAGCTCAAACTGCATGGCTCTGAGCAGCATACGAAAAAGGCAAAACAAAACAAAAAGAAACCACAATTTTTGGTTGTTGTTAATTGCGAAGTCGTGTCTGACCCATCGCAATCCCATGGACAATGTTCCTCCAGGTCTTCCTGTCCTCTACCATCTTCTGAAGTCCATTTAAGTTCACACCTACTGCTTCAGTGACTCCATCAAGCCACCTCATTCTCTGTCGTCCCTTTCTTCTATTGCCCTCAATCTTTTCCAGCATTAGGCCCTTCTCCAGTGAGTCCTTCCTTCTCATTAGGTGGCCAAAGTATTTGAGTTTCAACTTCAGGATCTGGCCTTCTAAAGATCAGTTGGGGTTGATCTCTTCTAGGACTGACCGGTTTGAATGCCTTGCAGTCCAAGGGACTCACAGGAGTCTTCTCCAGAACCATAGTTCAAAGGCCTCAATTCTTTGTCGCTCAGCCTTTCTTATGGTCCAACTTTCATATCCATACATTGCAACTGGGAAAACTATGGCTTTGACTATATGCACTTTTGTTGGTAGGGTGATGTCTCTGCTTTTTAGTATTCTGTCTAGATTTGCCATAGCTTTCCTCCCCAGGAGCAAGCGTCCTTTAATTTCTTGGCTGCAGTCCCCATCTGAGATGATCTTGGAGCCCAGGAAAATAAAATCTGTCACTACCTCCATTTCTTCCCCATCTATTTGCCAGGAATTGAGAGGGCCGGATGCCATGATTTTGGTTTTCTTAATGTTGAGTTTCAAGCCAACTTTTGCACTCTCCTTCTTCACCTGCATCAAGAGGCTCTTTAATTCCTCTTCACTTTCTGCCATTAGAGTGGTATCATATGCATATCTTAGGTTGTTGATATTTCTCCTGGCAATCTTAATTGCAACTTTTGATTCATCTAGCCCTGCCTTTCTCATGATGTGCTCTGCATATAAGTTAAATAGGCAGGGTGACAGTATACAACCTTGCCGGACTCCTTTCCCACAATTAATTGATACTAAATACCTTAGCTCAGTAGTGGCAAACCTATGGCATGCATGCCAGAGGGGGACTCAGAGCTCTCTCTGTGGGCACGCATGCCATTGCCCCAGCCCCACCTCCCCCATGGCCCTCTCCTCACCAGCAGCCCCCTGGAGGAGAGTTGCCCCCAGGCATGACCCACACAGTGAAGGACATGGCAGCCAGACAGCAGGGACAAGACTCCACCCTCACACCCAGTTGTGCGCAGATGATGGGCACTCGGTCTCTACACTAAACAATAAAACTGAAACAAAACTGAAAACTTCTACAATAGAAAATCTGGAGGAAGAGCCAGGGCTTAACTACCTTCTTAAAAGCCTGCACCATTGGGGACAATTGTAAGTTCTGAGAATATTGCTTCAAAGAGTAGGGCCCATGAGAAAGTAATAGAGAGATTTCAAATCTATGACAGGCACAAATAGGGATAAACCAGAATAGAACCAGCAGTGATTCTCAATCCTTCTTAAATATTAGCATATTAACCAAGTAGCTAAACTGAACTCTTGTGCTTGTATGGGCAGAGTCTTCTTTTTTCAGTCTATTAGAGCTTCAGACAAGTAGCAAAGTTCGCTCAATCTTTCAGTTCAGACACATGTTTCCTATAGTTTTAACTCTAGTCCCACAAATTCACACTAAAATATCGTCAACTTCTGTTGTATGCTGCAAAGCCCATCTGTTCATTCTGTCTGACTTTGAATTTGGCACGTTAGCAACAAAGCAGTTCAGTTTATGGTATCAGTAATGTAATGAGTTGCAATGTTACCCTCCCAAGGATTGTTATAGCAGGGGCTTGTTGTAAATTTGGGAATTGTTCTTTTGTAGTCCAATATTGGCAGCAGGATGTCAAATGGTATGTAATTGTAACATAAATTTATCCAGAGCTGGAAGCTGTTGGGTGGTATGGCTGAGTTTATAAATTGATTTTTTAACATAAAATTATAAGCACATAGAACATTTTGGTGCATACATAATAGTTAGCTACTTAAAATACTCTATAGTAGTATTTATACGTGAAATAATACATGTCCTATGTTTCTTCAAGTAAATCGTATGAACTATCGCTATGCAAGTGTGCATTGTTACAATTTGCTATTGAAAGACAGCTGACCCCACACACTTCATATTGAGTTGTAATAGATATTTAAGTCTAGATACAGTAGATCAGAGTTCAGCCACCTTGCAGAAGAATCCACAGATTTTAAATGCTTTAAATGCTTCCTCTCTCTACTGGAGAGGAAAGAACTGGTACTTACCATAGAAAATAAATGTTTTGAACTCTATCTTTAAAGGTCCTCCATGGAAGCATAAAGCTCAAAGTCCACGAGTCTTGATCTCTAAGGAGCACAGGCAAATGCCAAGTGCCTAAGTTAAATTATCTTGAAAACCCAGGTATATGACCTTGAACTTTATTGTTAAAAAAGAAGAATGTATAGCAAGGATGCTTAGAGGGTTTTCCCCATTTTATCAGTGCTATTTCTTTCCATGTGGTCTATGCAAATTCTGAATATAGTCTTCTAGGGAATAAACAGTTTTAGCAGAGTAATTGGCATCTCTCTCTCTCTCTCTCTCTCTCTCTCTCTCTCTCTCTCTCTCTCTCTCTCTCTCTCTCTCTCTCTCTCTCTCTCTCTCTCTCTCTCTCTCTCTCTCTCTCTCTCTCTCTCTCTCTCTCTCTCTCTCCATCTCCCCTATACAAGGACTCTGACAGGGTTTGCTTTATTTCGAAGTTTTGCCTTGCTTTTCTTCATTTTCAGGAACAAAGAAAGAAAAGGAAAAAGAAAAAGAAAAGAAAGTAGTGTTATTGTTCTAATGGCTGTAAGAAGACAGCACAAGACTCTAAGCAATTAACAAAGCATTACAGAAATATGTTTTTGTACTTGCTCAGAAGGACTGCAATCTATGTTCAGGGCAAGTTTGCTTTACAGTTTAGGAATTATAATGTGAAGTAATGTTAAAGATGAAGGGAGTGCCTTGAGAATGTGAAAATGCAAGTCTTTAACCTCCAGGGCTTCCTTAAATTGAACCTGTCTTGTATATACTGTACAGACACACAATAACAACCACCACCAAATAAAAGACTACACTATGTGTGTAATTCAATTCTCTATTCAGTTTGAAAGCCTCTGAATAATTATATTAATGCCTTTAATAAGGCTATAATGAAATGGAACTGTCATTCATGATGTACACACAACAAACCTATTTTTTTTCATAACTGGAAAAACAATGCAAGATAAGAATTGTTGCTGATATACTGCCTGGTACTTTCCTTCATACCTTCATGCACTCAAGTCTGGAACTGAGTGAATAAGTAAGAAAGTAATGATGTGTTTGGAGAGAAGAAAGTAATGGTGTGCATAGAATTATAGCTCCCATATTTCCCCTAGCAGAAAATATTCCCTGCAATTCAATCACAGTCTTTAACTCTTATGGCATCTGCATTTATTTCTGTTTATTCTGCCACTCTGTTCTACTTGCTTATCCCAGTTGATTCCATTTCCTGAGCTACTCTTTTTCATGGTCCAATGACCACCTTGGCAATACACCAACAGGCATGTTTATTCCACCAGGTGCTGTGGTGAATAGCAAACATCCCTAATCAGCTCACTTCACAATTCATCAGCTTCATGCTTGTAAAGCTGATAGGGTGAATGGTGTAAAGTGGTCTTAGTTGTTCTTTTCTTCTTCTCCTTTTTGTTATTTTAATGCTACTATTAAATGCACAAGGAGAGAAGGAGGTTAGTAGATTCTCCATGCTGAAGAGTATTTCTCTGATTTTTTGTTAATGGCTTACTAAATATCCCTTTTAAAAAGAGAGGTGTATGGACAGACCCAACCGTACTCATGTAGACAAAATCAATCTCATTATTATTTACTTGTCATTATAAGATGCTATTGCCCAATACATTATGGCTGAATGAGCTGATTTCCTTCCTTCCTTCCTTCCTCCCTCCTTCCCTCCCTCCCTCCCTCCCTCTCTCCCTCCCTCACAAGTGTCCACTTGCCAAGGATGGGGCATATGTCTTTATTATACTTTTCTTTGGAAGAATGGGGAAGTTATAGTAAATGTTAACCTAGGAATTTGATTAAGGGCAGGCTTGATCTGTTAAAATAATATTAAGAGAAGGAAATATCCATTCTTAACAGCTGATGCATTTTTTAATAAGAAGACAGACAACAGAATAAATTAGCAAAGTTAAAAATGTAGATACATAATAATATGTTGAAAGGAATGTTGGTGGTTTCTTCTGTGGTACTTTCTAAAAATGAATGTGGAGGTCAGTGATGTTTCCAGTTTATTGTATAGTCAGTCTCTGTGAATTTCTGCAGGTGCAAAGCTGAAATAAAACATTAAAGGAACAGCAAAAGGTTTGTAGAAAAATGAAAAAAATGTGAAAAAATATTGCAAGAACGCAGAGGTGTATATGTGTATACACCTTCAAGTCAGTATTGACTAGTTGATTAGTTCCTGCAGTTTTCTTGGCAAAGTTTTCAAAAGTGGTTTGCCATCTCCTCTTTCCTAGGAGTGAAACAGGATGATTGGTCCAGGGTCACCCAGTTGGGTTCTTTCCTGAGGTGGGATTAGAACTCATGGTTGCTTGGTTTTTAATCTGATGCCTTACTACTATACCAAACTTGCTCTCATAAGAACAATATAGGGATGGCAGAGCACATCCTGACATCCTTTGTCTGATTATGTTTTTAGAAATCTGATTAATTGATTTAAATGTCTTTAAACCATTAGGTGTGCAGCCTTACACACTTTCTTTTTTTTGTGATGGCTGCTGGCAGAGAGATTTATAACTGATAAATCATACATTAGCAGCAAAGATAGAGGGATGAGGAGAATGTGTCACACCGGGGAATTGAAACCTGTCATCTTTATTTATCTATTTCCTGTCTTGTGCTGCTTATGTTTATAGATGGGGGCAACACAGGACAAGTGGAAGGAAGCCATTTGTAGACATTGCAGTTTTTGATGGTCAGATCTAGTAGTTTTTTCAGCCATTTTTCTGAATATGTGAAAAGTGCAAAGTGGTGAGAACACTGAACTTTACACGCAGTCCTGCTCCTATTCTCCAAAATCCATTTCTTTATGTCAGAGAACTGAAGAGAAGTTACTTGTGAGAGAGATGAAAGAGAGATGAAACTAATCAAGGAGAGAAGCAACCTAGAACTAAGGAGAAACTTCCTAACAGTTAGAACAATTAACCAGTGGAACAACCTGCCTCCAGGAGCGGAGAATGCCCCAACACTGGAAGTTTTTAAGAAGAGACTTGTCCGAAATGGTATAGGGTTTCCTGCCTGAGCAGGGGGTTGGACTAGATGACCTTCAAGGTCCCTTCCAACTTTATGATGATGATGATGATGATGATGATGATGATGATGTGTGATCTTAAATTCAAATAAAACTGGTTCCAGATGCCATTCAGGTTCAACTCCACTTCAGTTCTACACAGTGCTTTTTTTTGTAAAAAAAAAAAAAAAAAGGTGCCGGAACTCATGCACAGCTCCGGTTCCAGTTGAAAGCCCTTTAAGGAGCAGGGGGTGGGGGTGGGGAAACTGCTTTAGGGAGCTTCCGAGGTGCAGATCATGTGAGCAGTGTCAGCTGACAGACGCCATTGCCGTGGCTTTTGAGAGGGCGCTTGTTCAGAGTTGCCACCTCATCCTCCTCTGCCTCTGATGATATAGAGGCTTCTTCTGGAGCCAGAATGACCATGGCAGTGGCGGTGGTGCTGCTGCTTTGGGAGTGTACCTGGTCCCTCGAAGAGATTCACTCCAGGAGTCAGTCCTGGTCTCTGGTGGCCACCCCGGGGGTGAGGACAGGCGGCGGCAGGGGGGGGAGCCCCATGAACCAAGACAGAGAAGAGGGTTTGCTTTCAGGGCCGTGGAAATGTTTCCGGGTCAACCTTCAATGCCCCCGATTTCCCCGGGTAGGTTCCTTTCACCGAGCCAGAGCTTTACTCATGCTGGCAGTTTAGAAGGAGCCGGTTCTTCCTTTCAAAAAAAAAAAAGGTGCCGGAACGCTGTTCTGTGCGTTCTATGACAAAAAAAAGCACTGGTTCTACATATGAAAGGTAGAGGAGGACCAAAGAGACCTTCTCCCAACATTCATTTCTTCATCTCTGTTTGGATGAAGTTATGAATTGAGCTATTATGAAGAACTTTTTTTCAGGTGTTTATCTTGAAAAATGAACATATGTTGTCAATAGGCAAAGTCCAAATATGATTTTACTAGGCTATCCAAATAAAATAATGCATTTCTCTGCACATTATGGTATTTACATGTATATTGCCTCCCCAAACCTACTGAGAGTGTATTGCATATTCTTCAAGGGAAGGAGATTTTTACAGTTAATTGAGGTCGGTGGAGCAAAGTCTATTTTGATATATATTGCCAAATATATATTTCTTGAAGGTTCTTTGTTAGCCTTTTCCAACCATTTCCAATTCTTTTTCTTTCAACAAAACTGTTCTACACCTCTGCCTCTTTTAATTCTATGCATCATCATCCTTTTCGTGCATTTTCCTCTCATCTTCAGCCTCATTCATTTCATTATCCAGAACATCATTTTTCATACTGCACTTCTCAGTGTAAGTCCACAGTCTTCTATGTCATTATGCAACATTTTTCCACTCTACCTCAAGTTTCCACATCTTCTTTCCTTTCCTGCTTTTTTATACTATATGTGCCTTATGCTAAATAAATAAACTACTATATTACATTGTTCCAACCTCTTCATTTGTATTATCTAAGAACATTTTCTTCTAGATTATATTTGTTTACAATGTTGCACAATTTTCTCCAAACTCATCTCTGATTCTTGCATGATTACCATTCACTGAGTCATAATGTGCATGTATTACCAAGCTACAGATTCCTATATTCATATACACACAAAAACCTAGTTGGCATTCTTCATACTTTTTGATGTTGTATACATTTTGGCCTTTTCATTCCTCTTCAAAATGGTCCTGCATTTCTCTGCATATGTATGTGTGTGTTTGTGCACATGCACACACATACATATATCAAACAATATCAATCCAAACAATGTAAAATAACAAAGAATATTAACTAAAATAATGCACTTTATAGAAGTACACAACCAAAGGGAAATTGATCCTGACATTATAAGTTCGGGGAAATGCCTGAAAAACTAAATATTTTAGACTTTTTAGGATAAATTGTTAATTATCTGTTGGGCTGTTATGAAAGGGAAAGGGATTGGCCTTGTAAAATAGGTCCTCTTCACACTAGCTATGGTTGTCAACGCTGCAAATACTGTATATTCTTGCTTTGACAATATGCAGAGCTGTCTGGCATTTTTATAGTTAAACCAGGCAGAAGGGGAAAAGAAACGGGAAGTAAATCACCTCTTCCAAGTTGATTGGAAGATGTGAACCATGACCCCAAAAAGAGGTGGGAGGGAAATGCTTAGAATTACATGCATAGCGGAAAAGAAGCCAGTCCTAAGCATTTCCTCCATGTTGTACTGACGTATCTGTAACATTAATAAATGCTTTTAGGAGAAAACATGCCTGAAAGTCCTTTTAAGTGTTTGGTTACTCAGACACATGACAATGGTTCTATTACACAGTGCTATCACTGAAAAAATTAAGCAAGCTGAGCTTTAGATGAACTAATCTTTAATGTTTGTAATGTTTGGGAAAAAATTAATAATACCTAATATTTAGTCTACATTTTAACCTATTTTAGTCTTTTTTATATAAAACAATTATCTATTGAGTTTTGCAGTTGTCTGATTTTTGCAGTCTTTTAATTTCAGCTCCAAAAAGTGCCAAAATGCCTATAGAAAATATTTTCTTGAAAGGAAAAAAAACAACCCAAACACTTTGGGTATTAGAATATTGAGAGCCAGTTTGGTGCTGTGGTTAAGGCATAAGGCTATAAATCAGGGGTCCGTGAATTCTAGAACTGCCTTAGGCACAAAGCCGTATGGAATAACCTTGGGCCAGTCACATTCTTTCAGCCTTAGGGAGAAGACAACAATAAACCACTTCTAAAAAAAACCTTGTCAAGAAAACTGCTGGATTTGTCTAGGCAGTCTATAA
This sequence comes from Protobothrops mucrosquamatus, assembly GCF_001527695.2. NCBI lineage: Eukaryota > Metazoa > Chordata > Lepidosauria > Squamata > Viperidae > Protobothrops > Protobothrops mucrosquamatus. The sequence goes on from NW_015386707.1 coordinate 142,574, forward strand.
AAATTGAACTTAATCAAATGGAAGAAAAAAAAATAGAATAACATGGACTTAGGAAAAGTGATAGACTTGATGTACATTAAATTATTGTTTCCTAATCAGTTAAAGCCAATCTTTAAATTGTAAGTCAATGTAGTCAGTATAGAATCAGTTTAAGATGTCCATTTCCCACTGCATCCAAGTGAAAACAGCAGAGGCTTTCTCACTGAACTGAATGTATAACCAGAGGGCATGTCAATTTCTATTACAAATGTTCATTGACAATTTTTTAATCTACTTATCTTTAAAGTAACTATTGTTTTACGCACCCACATTTATTGCTTTTGTTCTTCTCTTTCTTCTGTTTTTCTTATGTTGCTTTGTGGTGGCAGAAGACCATTTCAGGTGACCCTTACCAAATTTAGCCTTGGCTGCAGAAAAAAGGGTGAGATAGTTGGCTAGTTCTGGGACCAAGATGCAAGTGACAATATGGATGTAATGATAAAATAGAGGTTGAGATTTAAGGAGTATATGCCGTTCTCTTCTCATTTTTCAAGCTTGGCGTGCATGAATACGGTCTCTTCATTATCCCTTCATAAACTGCTATAAATCAGGAATATTTGCAGTAGGTTGACACCAAATCCTTATGCTGTTTTTCAAAAAAGTTTTCTAAAGGGCACTTTTAAGCTCATAAGCATGTGCATCAGGGAAGATGACAGCTTAATTTAAACACTACAACTGACAGATATGGATCTCAAAGGAGGCATTCCCTAGCTATATGTATGTATTTTAATTCTGTGAGTTTGCCATTGTTGTCTCTCTAAAGTGATCTGCTACTGTGGCCTATGTTTTCCTACCCCAGCTTTCAGCGGTAACTAATGTTACATGATGTAGGTATAGCTCGTACACAAGTGAGTTGAATTCTATCAAATAGCTTCATTATAGAAAAGGTGCCTGACATCTAACCCATGAATAGTGAGATATGAAGGGATAGCCCAAAGCTATCTTTGTCCAACTAAGAGATTTGTGTTCTCATTAGGAATCAGACATAACTATAGAATCCCATTGTCTAGCTCAGGGGTGGGCAATTAATTTTCCCAAAGGGCCGCATGAAAAACTGGGGTTGCTGTGGAGGGCCAAATCAATAGAACTGTGAAGGTATAAATTGAAAAATAAAATAGCAGTTGCCTTCAAAATAAAAGCAAAGCAGTTGTATTGCACGTATAGTGTACACATATTTATATTTCATTTCTAATTTCTGATTGACCTCACGAGGGTCAGACAGGGACAGCCAAGGGCCAGATGTGGCCCAGGGGCTATAAAACGCCTAGGTCTGGTCTAGCTAGTGAATATATTTCAGGGTTCTCTGTCATTTTTCTGTAGCCCCCAAAGGCTACAGTTTGGGTAACTCTGGATAATATATTCCCATTTGCTTTACATCAGCACTAAACTTAAGTCTTCCTTAAAGGAAATTACCTCTTCCTGAATACTAAAATTATAGTACACAAGAATACAATCTGGATGGAAAGTATGGACAGAATATAAAGCTTCACATTATATCTTTCAGTTCATCATGATGAAAAGTAGAAAACTACAGGAAGCTCAAATCATTTGTGGCTTTACACTAATTGTAGAAACAAAAAATAAATAAATATACCTATACTTAAATCACTTAATGAGAAGTATCTAAGCCATCTAGATTTAATGCCTGTGGGGAGAAGAGATGGAATGGAATTAACTGAATTCCTAACAACAAGCAAGACATCTGGTCTGATATGATTTTACACATAGTTTGAATTTAGACAATATTTTAGCATAATTCAATACCTAGTAACATAGCAGAATTTCTGGAAGGAAGAATTTGGATAATCTATTTTTTATATTTTGGAGGGAGACAGAAGTATAAAATATATTGCCATTATCACTATAATTGATCCTTCTCATTTGACCTTCAATAAACAAATAAAATTAAGCCACTTTTATTTTAAATGCTTTGGGTAGACAGAAGCCATTATGATAAGATATTGATAAACTTTACTTTGTTTTGAAGTAAAGTTACTGAATAGGTTGAGGGGGGAAATCAAAGTTTTAAAACATAATTTCCCGATAATTCAGCAGAATAGACCAAGACTTCAAGAAGAAACAAAATGATTATTTTAGGAGGAAATCTAACAAACCTCCACTTGGTTCTTGACAAGGATACAATTTGGGTGAAACCAATATTTGGATTTTTTTAGAACTTTGTTATTAGGTCCCATGACTAAAGAAATTTCTAAAAACAAAAGGGGGTGAGGATATGTGTTTATATAAATGTTAAATATAGTGTAATTAGAGCTGAAGTCATTTTTTTCTTAAATACTTTTTATGCCTTTCAGTGGTGGATATTTTCTGAATTCCCAGTTACAACAGTTAATATTGTACAGATCAACTACTGAAGAAGATGGATGAAGCCAGGAGGAAACAGAAATTCAATAACCTAAAGGTGAAGTCAACATGTAGGTTGTATTTTTAAGATGTCTGAAAATCAGACCTGTTGTTCTTTTTAAAAATATATATATAGTAGTTGATACGCAATAATATTCAATATTTCATAGCATCTGAAAACTTAAATGAAATGGAATAAATGTGACATTTCATACAACTTACACATTTGAAATCCGGTAGATTAGGTTAATCAAAAGTTTCACACACACTAATCTACACCAATACATGCATTTCATAATCATGGTATACAACCTACTTTTGCTTCAAGACTTTTCAGTTGCAACATTTTTTTTTTAAAAAAAGAAACATTCAGTACCTTTCAAATTTTTGCAACTATCTTAATTCCCAGTTGGATTCTTCAAAGCCATTATTATTATTACATCGTATATTTTGTTTCTGTGTAATGATAGAAATATTTTTGTTCTCATTCCCTCATTGACCAAGTTATCTATGAAGAAAAATATGCAGTTAGTCCTTCCTTTTCTTAGGTTAGCTCACTAATTGGTATCCAGATGAATACTGATTGGTGGTTGGGCTTTCAAGTTTCCATACAGTATTTCAAAGACGAAGCAAGTTGAAGATCTCATACTAAAATGTACTTTTTTTTCTGGGTGAGGAATGTCAAATGTAATATAATTTACCCCCAAAAAATGACTGCAGTGAAAAAATATGTAGGATAATTCTCTTGTTTAAAAATATCACCAAAGTTCAAAGGAAAGTATGTCTACCTTTTATTAACAATTCTCTTCACTGCCACATGCCAAGTTTGGGTTTAATCTTCTCTGCTGGAAAAACTTATTTTTCTTATGATCTAAGTGGAATTGTGTCTTAGAATGCTCAATAGCTTTGTTCAAGCTGCACACCCATCACATTGGCTGAGCATCTGCTAATTAGATAAAGCTTTTTAAAATCCTGTTCATGCTGACACGATTTCCACTACTATTCTTGCCTAGTGTTCATACCATCTGCTACAAGGATGGGATGTCTATCAATTACCTTCAGCTTGATTTGCACAACAATCTTTCCATACTCTGGCTTTTTATGTCTCCTGTGCAAATCACAGTGACACTGTCACATTCTCATTTAAGTTATTTGCTTCCATTGATTCAAAGCCTGAGAAGTACTCTGATGCCTCTGGCTGAGCCATTTTCTTTAGACACACTACCAGCCCAAGAAATCCTGAAACTGCATTTCTTATGTCATTGGATCCAGCACCATAATCAGATTGAATATGTGTTGTTGGGGGGGGGACTTATAGCCTGTGTGGGCTATTACATGGCTAGTCATCTGAAATAAGTGAGCAGCTGAGAATCAGTAGCCATGTGCCCAGTATTGAGCAGATGACAGATGACCACTGATATATATTTTTGACTTCCATCCTACTCACCAAGAAAAAAGAGAAGAAAGGGCATGTTACATGTCCCATGTGTTAAGGAATATGTCAACGCTGTAAACATTGGATGTTCCCGCTCTGACAACTGATGAAAATTGCAGCCATTTTCTCTTTGCTTTTAACATGTTTTTGTCTTCTATTTAGAAATCAGGTGCAGAAGGGGCATTGGGATGAATGCTTGAGCTCAGCTAGCCATAATAAGAAACACTGCTTTGTGGGAACCCAAGGATGAATTGATAACATTTTGGCGGGCTGAGGAGCTGGGGAGAAAGCCCACGTTTTAGGCTAATTGGAGAACGTGATTTATGACTGCTTATTGGGAGTGGCAATTGCAGTTTGTTACTTTGCATCCAGGGGAAGGAAAACTTGTTTTGGGTTCAACTATGTAGTGCTGATACTTTGTTTCCTGAATAAAATGTTCTTTGAGGAAGAATTCTTGCCTTGAAGTTCTTTTGATGGGACCAAGGAGGCACGTTTTTTGTGCTATAACTCCCATTCTCTGGAACATCATTCCAATCTTTCTGTTTTGCTTGTTTGTTTGTTTGTTTGTTTGTTTCAACAGCTCTGGAAAACCCATAGAAAGCACACAAGATGGCTTTATTATATATGTGTTTTTAAAAACTCGCCAGTGTTACATTCATGTTCAGTATTTTTTTTGTTATTTTAACATGAGTTTACTTTTAATAATAGAGGACATTTCTGTAACTTTATTCCTTACTCTTTCTAAAAGAACCTGTGAAGATTCTGCAGAAATATTTATTTCGGTTAAGTTTACTATCAAGAGATGGACTCTTAGAAATCAGAGAATATTCAGGAACATTTCCAACTGTGAAAGAATGTGTTCTTTCAGCAAGTTTTAGCAGGAACAGCCCTGTTATACTCCAAGAAGCTCTAAGGCCCATCCTGGGTAGACAAATAATAGTATCTAGCACTCCTTCCCCCACATGGCAATTGAAACTAACCTACAATCATTTTACTTTCTGCCATCTCAAAGTGCAAAACACACACACACAAACACAAAGACCTAAACAATGTCCATTTTCATTCCTGTCTGCTGACCAATAGAAAAATATAATAAACATAATCTAATCAGTGATCCTCACTCTGAGTTTCACCAATGTGCCTTACCTGGAGAATCTTGCAAAATAAAAACATTCCAAATAATTTGGAAAGATACATATTTTTGACCATGTAGGCAATGAATCAATTACATCCCTCTTTCATTTTGGTCAGAACATTGCTAAATCTAGCTCAATAGCATCTCCTTTTGAACCCACTGAGAAAGTCTTTTGTATATCTGTTGGGTTGAACTTAAAAAAAAATCATTCATATCATCAATCCTTACTGCATGCAAAGCTTGCCTTCCTTTTGTTTCTCACAACAGCAACAAAAGATTGAATGAATCTTCTGAATTCCTGTAACTGTAGACAAATGCTTTCTGTAACATTGTGATAGAGAACACTCTGAGAAATCAAGAAGCCTCCATCAAGTCTTTTTGCCACTGGAGAGAATCTGGGTGCACATCTGTTTAGATCTCAAAAAAATCACTGATAGGTATATATAATATTTAGCTAGATTTGCCATTATTCTGAATTAATAGGAATCCCCAATGGCTTTTGGAGACACTGCTCCATAAATTACTAGGTGTGAGACCTTGTTCATAAACTTGGGCTGTGTTACTCTACAGCTCCTTGATGCATAATGACCTCCTTGGAGCTCCAGTTTTGGATGATAGTGGAGTTTTCCAGGCTCATTGTCTTGGGGGACTTCAATCTGATCACTCTAGGAGTGGGGTCTTAAACTGATCACAGCTCATGGCCACCATGACAACTATGAGCTTATCCCAGGACAATGTTTACATACTTGATTTAGTTTTCTTGTCAGAGCAGTAGCGATGTCCTCTGGAATTGGGTGAGCTCACTTTTTATGGGATTTCCTAGCACTACCTATACCCCCAGAGGCAGAATCTATTCAATCAGTTCATTCTTAGTGACTGATAAATCCAGATGGTTTCCAAGGAGAGATTGGGTTGTTCCTGATGGTTTGTTGCATGATCTGACTGAAGCCTTGGTTTTTGCCAAAAATAAGATGGCAGTGAATCCTTGGATAGGATTGCACCAAAGTGGGCCCTCTCTTTTATCCCATCATTCTCTATGGAAGAGTTGACAGAGATTAAGTGGTTAAAATACAGCTGGAGGTCAACAAAGAACAAACTTGACTGAGCATGAATCAGAGCCATTATTGAGGCCTACCTTATGGTAGTAAGGGTGAATTTTCAGTAGCATCAACCACTGCATCATTCTGAGCCATTTACAATAGTTGGGATAGGCATGACTGTATTGTGCTGGTTCTTCTTCTTCATTTGTGGCTTATTCCAGTTGGTGAGTAGTCATGCCTAGAACTAGAAATGTTGTAACTATAATTGCATCTATCTTTAACATGTTCAAATCTAGGAAACTAGAAATAAGTGGTTTACAACTATGACCTAAAAATGGTGTAACTATAATTGTATCTGGCTTTAGCATGTCTGTAACAATGTTTTTATTCATTGCCCCACCAAAATTCTATTTTGCCCTGATATATGGACCTCGGACTTATTAATAAATGTCCTTGTCATTTCTGCAGGTGAGTGGTTTCTTTGGAACCATTCTGAATATTGCTGTTCTGATGGAGGCTAACTGATCCATCAGTATGGAAACCCAATCACCTAAATATTAAATTTTAATCACGACCAAATTATTTTTGGTTCATAAAACAAATGCCTATACAACCTATATTTGAACAAAAATCTGAGCTGTGGGTGAATAATATTGGTAGCAATAGAGATCTAATAATATTAATGGGACTGCTGTAAAATCAAGGTTGCATTCTCCTACATACATTAGAGCTTGATTGAAGAAATAAGAAGGATTTCCATCTCACTTCAATTTCATTTCATCTTTTTTTTCCCTTTCTCCACACAAAATGAAGATGGATCTGGGGGTATATGAAATTCTAACTGATCCCTAAGCACACTCAAATAATGCACAAAGAACCTAATCCTTTTTCATTTTCAAACACATCTGATGAGCAGGTAATAATTAATCATTTCTCCACTTTTATCCTTGATTGAAGAGCAAAGATACCCCTCATTGGAACATGATAGGAAGTGAATCGAAATGCAGTATGTCCCACTCCTTGGTTTGACCAATAACAATCTATTTTAACAGAATTCAATGTTAAAGGATGGGGTCTCCTTTGCACATCTTCTTGTTTTAGGGCAGAGAAAAGGCAATTATATTGTTAGGAATATTTCTAATTGCCAGAATTAGAATTCTAATTAGAATTCTTATTTTAATAGAAGTCTGGGTTGGCTAGCTCTGATTTAGAAACACTCAGAAAGATGAGAAAAGTCTTTTGACCAGATATATAAATTATTGCAATGGTCCCTGGCCTGAGTGGGTACGGGTCATTTGGACTATACAAACTCCTGAAATGCTATTATTTCTATTTTTGGTTTTGATTTTTTATAAAAGCAATACCTTTCTGCTTGGAAGAGTAATGGAGGAGCAAAACAATGGTGGCAGGAAGAGAGAGGAATAAGTTCCAAATCTGACTGCTTCCACTAGAAAGCTTGTCTGATTGATTATATGCCATTAACTTGGTTTAGATTCTTAGCATATATATACCTTCTCCAGGATGGCCTGTTCCCATGCTGTCCCTTGAGGTCTTCCAATGGTGCATCCATTGCCAGTGTAACCAAGTCCATTCATCTTGCTGCTGGTTGTGTTCTTATCAGCTCTTCTTCAGTAGCATATTGAGTATCATCCAACCCAAGGGGCACTTCATCTGGCACTATATTGTTAATCACTTCATGTTGTCTATTCACATGTTGTTCTTGATAAAATACAGGAGTGTTACCATTGGTTTTTCCCACACAATATGAATTGATGCCTTTTTTATTGTCACTAAAGTGGAAATTTGCCTCCAGCATCTTCCTGTATCAATGTTGCACAGTGTGCTTGTTTTAGCTGAGATTGAACTTCATGCCTTGGGAGATTTTCCTGGGAGGGTATATTCTTGGCATACACTCCCTGCAATCTTTGTTCCCCTCATCCCAGGAATATCCAACCAGACATTTTCCCCCTGCCATGATGAGACAGCACAGCAGGAGTTGTGGGGGAAGTTTGTCTTAGACTCTTAATGATATATCATGGAAAAGTTTATTTCATCTGTCACAGCTGTGGTATTGTGGGAAATGCTATCCTCTCATGTTTGTTCTCATTTATATTGCATATCAACTATTTATTTTTAAAATCTTGTTCTAATTTTGGCATATTATTTTTTCCACATTTTAGAACAGCTAAATCTAAGATAAAAGAAAGCAAACTGCAAGAGACAATTACGTTCAGTGCTAGCCATTACCTTGTACCAACTTCTCTTTTTCCAGAGAAAAGTATTTGTTTATAGAAAACCTCAATAGCTTTTCCACTCCCCCCTCCCCAATATTAGATTGAACTTGTTTATAGGCTATAAGTAGGGAAATATAGTAAGAAATTATTGTATAGTATATTACAACTCTGTGAAGAGCTTGTAGGCTACTGCTTTATTAGAAACACTACTAGACATTGATTGTCATTAATAGATTCTCAAACTCTTTTATCTTTTTTAATTACTTGAGAAAATATTAAGAGAAGGTTTTCTTTTTTCCTCCATCTAATTAGAAAAGAAGAAGGAACCTGTGAACAGAAATACCTATTTAAATATTTAATTAAAGAAAAACTGATTGGAAATGTTTTGCTGACAGAAGAAGCATTCATGTAGCCTTCCCCAACTTACCAGACATGTTGGACAATATTTACTAAAATGCCAGGTCAGGAGCCCAGCAGTTGTAGTTCAATCCATTTCAGAAACACTACATTACTATTGTCCATGCTGGAAGTATAACAAATTATGAAGATAGTAAACAGCATCTGGGAAGGGAGGAGGAAGGACCAGAGGTGGCCTTCATGAAGATCCAGAAGGATGAAAGCTCCACCAAGGGCCCAAAAACAAAAATGAGGGATTTGGATGTCTGCAGACAGTGTCTTCAACCAAGATCCCAGAAGGGAAAGTGGAGAAGCTCTTTGGGGAAGCTCTTTGGGGAAGGTCTTTGCCACTGAGAGAAGACCTTGAGAGAAGTCCTTCCTCCAACAGAGGAAGACCTTGAGAGAAGTCCTTCCTCCAACAGAGAAACAATAGATGTTTGGCTTATACTACCAGGAGGAGTCAAGCCATCCTGAGAACCTGACAATAAATTCCAGCCCATTCCTGAAGGAGAGGAAGCAGGAAAAAAGGAAAAACCAAAGGGAATAGTCTCTGGAAGGGAGGAAACCTGACATTGGGGTTAACATTGGGACTGTGTTGTATATATTGATAACATATATAGTAAAATGCATAAAAGTTTCCACTGTATTAATTATTAAGTTTCCCTGAACTGGAACCAATCAAGATGAGGACTTTCCCCCCCCTTTTTTTTCTCTGCTGTTGGGTCTCCTGTCTGTGACCGGAATGTACCTCAGGTCGGAACTGCTGGCCCTGCGCGATTCCCCCTTCGCGCAGGCATGGCCCAGTACAATCCCAAGGGCCGGCCTCGATGAAGGGGTGTGGGACCCCGAGAGGTGGTGTGCAGCAAGGGAGCTAAAGAGGAAAAAATTGAAAGCTTTTTTAGAGGGATGTTTTAGCAAATTTTTAGGGGGTTCGGGGATGGCCGGGGGGGCATGGGGGATGCCTCTCTGAGGCCAAGGCCAGACCTGTCTGAGGGGCGCGGCATTAGAACGGTGAGGGAGGAAGTTGGGGGGTTAGGGGAGGGTGGTTCGATCAGGACGGTCAGTGGGAGGGGCAGATATGGCGGGAGCAGAGGACCATATCGGGTTTTGGGAGCATGCACACGCTGTTTACAAGCTTGTGAGTGCTCCGGTCCTCTGGGCTCTACTCGGCCTCCAGGGAACTTAGATCCTTGGGCCCGGGATCACCGGCTGATGTTATGCAACGCCAGGTCCGTGGTAAACAAGGCCCCCCTCATCCAAGATCTTATCCAAGAGGGGGGTGCGGACCTGGCAGGTATCACCGAGACCTGGTTGGG
>NW_015386707.1:154606-169561 GCF_001527695.2 Protobothrops mucrosquamatus
TTCCGGATCTCCCCTCCTTCCGCCGCGCCCTCAAGACTTGGCTGTTTCAGCAGGCAGGACTGGCCTAGGGGTATTTTAATTGGTTTTAACAAAATTTTAATAGAGCGGCCAATTCAAATATTTATTTTTAATTATTTTAGATTTGTATTTGGTATTTATGTGGGATTGTTTTAAACTGGCTGTAAGCCGCCCTGAGTCCATCGGGAGAAGGGCGGGGTATAAATGAAATAAATAAATAAATAAATAAATGGCCTCCTTACTCTGGCATGGTATACACCAGATAGATGGAATAATGACATTCATTTTAATGAATTATGAAAATATGGGTCTTCCAGTGAGCATGTGAGGATAAGACAGGAGATTGTACAACTTCTGGAGTGTAGGTATACTGAATTGGATATTTTCCATTTGTTATTACTGTTGTTGTATTGTGATATATTTTTATTTGATTATTTTAAACTGCTCAAAGTTCCAGGACTGTAACTGCATAAAGATTGAAGCTAATCAATCAGTCAGTATACAGTATAGTATATAACACAATCTAAAAAAGACATTATTCTAACATTGTAAAGGACCCCAAGACTTTTGTACAAAGAGCCTAGGTTGTCTATACAGTGCTCTGACTCATTTTGAAGCAATTTCATAGGATCCTGAGTTGTAGAAGTCAGTAATTCAGAAGAAATCTGAGATTGAATTTGGATGAGGTAACAGATATTATGCTGAATTATGGAAGATAATATCACTATATTAAGAATGAAATCTTCTCCTCCTTCATCCTATTGTTTGTATAGGAAGGTAGGTAGCATTTAAAAAATATTGACAGGTCTTCACATGAACTTACTTGAATAGTTTTATTAATAATGGATGTTCTCAGAAGATCAGTACATTTTATTATTTATTATTTTTATTATTTAAATTTATATACCGCCCTATCTCGCTTACGGGACTCAGGGCGGTGAACAGGCAATAATAAAAATCACAATAGGCAATAATAAATAATCACAATTTAATGTTAACAGCAATAATTGCAGTAATACTGTTATTGTTAAAGCATGAAGGCATAAAGCTTGCAACCCTTTCCTATAATTAATCAAGCAGTATTGTTACTCATTAGAAATAAAACTCACTGTCAATAAAAAAACCCAGCTGTAAATATCAAGTAATGGTATTGTAAAGTGTACTGGGCCCTACTGTCAAAGTATAATTCTATTTCTGATCCAGGGCATTCAGATATTTGTATATATTTGTATATATTATATTTTATATGATATTGTATATGCCACAATCACACAAGCGCTGTAGATAAAAATCTGAATTTCATATCTAAGCTATACCATGAAATTAAAATGTGACACTTTTTTCCACTTTAATATATGATTTCTGTGTGAAGAAAAATATAGGATTACATTAAATATTTCTGTATAGGTTAGCAATGTCATAATATCATAAAGTATATTGTAGTATATCTGACTTTAATTTTTCCTTTACTGCATTTTTCAGCTTGTAAAATGTCATCCCATTGCGCTGAAAGGATGTAAGTATAAAAGCTAAATTACTTTAATACGGCTGTTTTCAGCTTGATATTCTCTAGATGTGTTTAGTTATAATTCCTAGGAAGATATAGGTTTTGCTGCAAGAAACATTTTTTTTGCATTCAGTATTTTGTATTTAGTCTATTATTTAAAAAGGATTCCACATTGGGAAATGTTGCCTTATCATGTTACAAGGAAATTAAACTTTTTTCCCCAGTTTCATTAAGTTAGAGATAATGCGAAAACACTGAAATTATTTTTTTCATTAAACAAGAAAAAAAGTAAAATATAAAATAGGTATCCCCAGTCTTCACAGGCACATTTGGAATGTGGTTAACATTTGGGTTCCCCCACAAAATGGAAAAAAAAAAACCTAAAGAGGGGAAAAAAGAGTTACTAAACACTGATTCATTAGAATTATTTCTCAACTTTCAGCTTTTGGAGGGAGAGATGACTTGCAATCAAAGCACTGGACCACAGCCACCCATGAAGCTTCTGGTCTCTATTTGCAACCTAAATCATACTTTGAAAGAATGTATTACACAATTAGACAAGCCAAAGAACATAAGGGACACTACCAGCAGAAGAGAGCATAGTCAATGCTCATATAGGGTTTCAAAAGACTAGAGGAAAAAGATTCCTGCAGCAGGAGCAAGACAGCATTGTACTAAAAGCCTCTATGAGGAACTCCAACACAGATAACTTTCCTGCACATTCATTGTAGCAACTCCTTCCAACTTATATCAACTGTCAAGTAATGCACATATAACAAGTTACTAACCCACATATTCATTTGCATTGTTCTACAAGGCTGGGAACCAAACAAGCATGGATTCCCTCCTAATCCCTGATGTGAATACTTCATTAGTTTTTACACTGAATAATAGTAGGGAAGGGGGGGAAAAGTCCAGATGAAGACTCAGAAGGGTGAGAGCTCCATCTAAGACCCAAGAACAGGAAGGAGAGATCTGCTTGTCTGCAGGTGGTGGCTTCATCCAAGACCCAGAAGGGAAGAAGGGGATTGGCTGTCAGTGGACAAGCCTGGTCTTTTGGGAAAGGAGTGGGCAGAAGATTAAGAGAGATTCTTCCCACAGCAGAACAACAACAAGAATAATATTAATATGCTGCTCAATTTCTAGTGATTCTGGGAGATTCTGAATAACTTGAGTATAGAGGTAGAGTTTTTTGATGAGAGAGAAAAAAGGCAACTTCAAATTTTCCCCATGTTGAGAACTCCAACTTAAGGAGAACTTCAAAATAATAATAATAATAATAATAATAATAATAATAATAATAATAATAATAATAATAATAATAATAATAATAGCAACAACAACAACAACAATTGTCGATAAGAAAGACAAAAAAGTCTGGATAGTGGACGTGGCAGTGCCTGAAGACAGCAGAATAGATGAGAAAGAACTGGAGAAGATAACAAAATACAAAGACCTACAAATAGAAATAGAAAGACTGTGGCAAAAGCAAGCAAGGGTAGTACCAATAGTAATAGGTGCCTTGGGTGCAATCCCAAAACAACTGGAAAACCACTTGAACACCATTGGCATTGACAAATTCTCCATTAGTCAATTGCAAAAGGCAGACTTACTAGGAACTGCTTTCATCCTGCAAAGATATCTGTAACACCATCAAACATCCACATCTGCCTATCCCAGGTCCTTGGTAAGGACTCGATAGGTAGACAAAATGCCAAATCCAGTCTGAACATCTGGCTGACTGTGCGATGATCCATAATAATAATAATAATAATAATAATAATAATAATAATAATAATAATAATAATAATAATAATAATAATAATAATAATAATAATAATAAATGCAAGTTAGCAAAAAAAAACCTCTTATTCCTAATTGTAGATTATACAAATTTCATCCAGAATGTTTTTCACCTAAAAGCTCTTAAGATAAAAAACTCTGTGTAAACAATTCCTGCAATAAAAGAAGAGGAAAGACATGAAAGCAGCATAGCTCCACCTCTTCCATTTTGTTTCATTTTGGCTCCTATATCCCTCTTGTGGTGCTTAGTATCTGATGGTTTGATTATCCTTGTTTAACAATTTTATTCTTGCAGAACATGGGAAAAGATAGTTCAAGCAACTCTACAGCAAGATGGATGTACCAGGCATTTATCTAACTGACAGACCTATCTGTATGGCCAGTAATTGTTTCTGCTGAAGTTGTAGATTTGATTGCCTGACTGAACATTTGGAGGGTCTAGGATGTGACTGGATTCTGCTGAACCTGGTAAAGAGGAATGTAGACTGGATTAACATCCTATTGTGGTTATTGATTTGTGAATTCCTAAATATTGGGTTATTGTAATTATAGCGCCTGTATATAGGAAGGGCAATATCAAGAATTCTCAGAATTATAGACCAATATGTTTGCTCATCATTATCAGCAAGTAAATATGGAAGTTTCATGATTGGCTGGAGTAGGAAAAACTGTTGGTGGATGATCAGGTTGACTTCAAAGAGGGTTGACCAATGTATGCAACACTCAGTTAAAAAAACCAACAACCCCTCTTCTCAATCTGTAACCTCTCTTTATTCAACTTTTATAGATTTAACATTCATTTTCTACTTCACATGATATTTGTTGGGAGAAATGGAATGCTTCTCTATAGACTGTGAGAAAAATCTCACCTAAGGAAATAAACCAAATGATTGGAGAGGTCCAAACCAGTTTCTTGATTAAGATAGAAAAGTCAGCTTAATCCCTGGGCTTCTTGCTAGTTAAGGCCAAAAGCACTAAAATATATTGCAGCAGTACAGATTTTATATAGATTTACAAATAATGTAAAAAGGGTATAAATTAATTGAATAATTCACTTACAGCTTCAGATAAAGATTGAAGATGGTATTGCCTGGGGAAACAGGGTGCCCTTTTGACAGCACAAGGAGAGGTAATGTACGTAAGTAGAATAAATCAGAATGCCTGAAAATTTAAGAAGGAAAGGGAAAAAACAGCTGTAAATGTAGAATTGACAGTATAACAAAACATTGTAGTTTCTATTGTACCTGAATCACAGGGGCACCTCTGTTTAGCAAAGGGAATTTTCTGATATTTCTTTTTCAAGTATTCTAGTCCCTAATTAAAGAGAAATCCAACCTAGAATCAAAGAGAAATTTTCTTGACGGTGAGAACAATTAATCAGTAGAATGGCTTGCCTCAAGAAATTGTGTGTGCTCTAACACTGGGGGTTTTGAAGAAGAGGTTGGATAGCCTTTGCACAGAATAGGGTCTCCTACTTGAGAGGGGGATTGGACTAGAAGACCTCTAAGGTACCTTCCAACATTATTATTATTATTATATGTTTTAAGAAACTAGCCAGAGTAAAAGCTTTTCTGAATTAAACCATCTTCTTATCCCGATGACTGGCTGATTTATATTTTGGAAACTGGTTGTTACTGAATATATCACAAGGGCAAGCTGCATAATCCATTTGGCCTTCTTCATCTAGAATCTTTTGTTTCAAAATTGAGCTGGCATGCTCAAAATGGCCAAAATTTAGTTCTTAAAAGAACATCCCAGGAAAAACCATAAAAAATGTAATTTCCTAGAAGTAGCCCTTTTCCAAAAATAGAAACTAACTTCATATGCTATTATTAAAGGAGCCAATCCAGTTGGACTATACAATAATTGCAAACAAAAGTTAATAATCCAGATTTAACTCTTATGGCTGCTACTTCTTAAAGAAGCACCTTATTTGAGCCACAGCGAGGAACCTGGGAAAAACAGTCTCAAATATTGGATTGGCCTTTCTTTAATGTTGCTCTCTTACTATATGGCCTTCATTGAGACCGGTTTAATAATTGGTCATGAGACTTAACAGCACAATGAACTGTGTGCCCTAATTAAAATAGATGATTTGTATATAAAACTTTTAAATATTTGGAGGTGGTTTTCCAAGCTTCAAGAGTCTAAAATGCCATTTGGGTCTAAGATACTAGATTATATATCCTGGAGCTCACAGAAATCAGCTTCAGCTTCAGTATTTGTGCTTCCAATGATCAGGCTGGCTTTACTTCATTTTGTATTGAATTATTTGCAGTGCAAAGTTTTCTCAACAATTGCCTCCAACAAATCAAAAGCAGCATTTTTTTCTTTCATTCTTTGTACTTTTGTTTTTTGATGATCCAGCTTTCTTAGCCATATGTTACACCTGGGGGAAAAAAATACCCTTTACAATATGTGATGTGTCTGCACTTTAATAGTTTGTTAGATTTGTGAAAAAGCTCACACATATTCACTGTTTGCCACAGAATAAAGACACCTTGCTAACCATCTTTGTTCATAATGTTATTTCCATTTTATCCCCAGCTTGCTGCTGATTCCACAGCTTAGATTTATCTTAAGTTGTTAAAATCAGGAAGTGATATTCCCCTTCTGCTTGTGACACACAACTTCCCATGTAGACAAACTAGGGTATTTCAGATACAAGTTGGCATATGATATGTGGTCAGGGACAGCAATCAGCTTAATTCTAACTGCCACAGCAAATGAGTCATAGAAAGTCCCTTTGTCTACCTGGCCATTGGCTACTGTGCCGCCATGGTCATTTCAAAATTTGGTTTGAGAAAATGTGGACACCTATACTTTCAAATCACTAGGAGGATGGAATATTTACCAGCCAGGAATCCTCTCTCTCTCTCTCTCTCTCTCTCTCTCTCTCTCTCTCTCTCTCTCTCTCTCCCTCCCCCCCTCACACACACACACAGATAAGCAAAAGTGTGGAATTCCTGATCAAAATGATTTGTGGCAGAAATTGGCTTCAGAAAACACTATCCAGAATTACAACAGCACTGGGAGACTGGGTTTCTCTGTTTTATATTTCAAGTCAGCTTATCTGATCACTCAAGCAGAATTTTTACAAACAACGATAGTTTGAAATAGGTATATTGATCTTCTGTTTCTCTGACATAACTATCAATCTCTCTGGATTTCATAGATGTTTTCATATAAGTTGTTACCTAAACGTTATGAAGATTTTCTTTCCAGAGCCAAACCATTGACTTGATCTCACCCTTTGCATATATGTTAATACCAGGATTTTAATACACAAACACACAAACACAGAGAGAGAGAAATAGACAATTATGTTCCCCAGGGTCACTTCTGCTGCGACAGGCATATTCTTAGTTACTGAACCATATCTCAAGTATACTCTTATTGAGGAATAAGTCCCACTAAAATCTATTCTTCACAAGCCTAAGAAGCATTTGCAATACAAGAGAAAGGGAGACAAACCTCTCATCAGTGCCAAAGAGACATTTGGCCATTCATTTGCTCATAAATATCCAGCTAGGTCACAATCCCACACTTTTGCAAACTGACTTTGTATCCAGATACTTTGTACCCAAACATCTGCAGTGTTTGTTTCTTTATTTTCACTCTAAAAGTTCCTCTCGGTGTTTGTGCCTTTGCAGGGGACCCACAGTGCACATGCCTAAAAATGAGGAAGAGAGGAAAAAAAGAAAATGCACTCCAAATCTAAATATTTTCCAAGTTCCCACTCCACAGAATCAGCTTTTTGTGTCAAAACAAAGCAGCAACATTCAGAACAGAAGGATGCCGTACATAGAGAAGGTATTACTAGCATAAGCCATAATTTTTCAGTGTGTGAAGAGCTGACTATCAGAAAATAAATTTCTAACATGCTTTAGATTCTTCTCCACATATTTTCATTGGAATTGCATGACTTGCTGACATAATCTTAGGTGGTGGGTTTTTTGTTTGTTTGTTTGCTTGTTTGTTTTTTTGAATATCGAAAGACTGACTTGGATTTTGCCTTTCACTTTCAACAAGGGATTTCTTAAATCTTTCTTGCTTCCTGTTAATTAAATTAATTAATTAATGATGCTTTTCCTGGCAATTTTAACTTCAATTTCCATTTCTTCTAATCCAGCATTTCTCACAATGCATTCTACATATCACTTAAAATAAAGAATAATACAATAAGTATGGCATACCAATTCCCCAATTTTAGTTGTTAGCTATGTTTAAGTATTCAATATTCCGTTCTACCTACTACTTTATAGATATACAAATTTCTCAATAGTTAGATGAGGTGGTCTGGTACATTGATGTACAAAATATTTCTAAAATTAATAAAGCAAAAATGCATAACTTTTTGAAATGTTTTACTTTAATATTATCCACTGGGTATTACCAATGTGAAATATGGTGCTTGTGCTTCTTTTGAATCCAGCTTGTACATTTTGCAATTCTTATTCCATTAATAACTGTAGTTAAATTCAAAATCTTGAGCATTAATTTTCTAGAATGTGAGATGCTAGAAAATTACAAATGTTCAGTATTCTGAGCATCCTATAGAACTGCCTTTCATTGGCTGATTGAGTCAACATTAATTTGATGACTCTTCATGACCCAGGCCTTTTCTAGGATGACACCTTTTGATATAAGAATTCATATGTATCATTTATTCAGGAATCTTTTCTACAATTCTTCTACAATATATTTACATCATTGTTGTTTCATATCTTTTTTCCTCAAGTAAATTTTTGCCTTATTTATATTTTAGTGTGCCCATTTTTGCACACTTTGATTTCTGTAATTGTCCCATTTAATTGTTATACTCAGTATCACAGGAATAATTTGTCTCTTCTTGGTTTTCTATCGAACTCAGTGTTTAGTTGGATAAAGGTTTGAATGTCTCTTTTTTCAATATTAACACACATCCATTTGCTTTTGTTTACTTTTTGTAGTTTGAAATATTTTAGTTTGCTTCATCTATGTTGTTGGAAGGAGGCATTTGTTGTAGACCTAGAGCAGGGGGCAAAATTCTATTAATTGTAATTTCATTCATTTTGTAAACCAAGATGAAGCATTCATTCATTTGTTTGTTTATTTAACATATTTATATATTACAAATACAATTTATATTTAAGATGCATACAAATGCATCTCACAGAAATGTGACTTGGAATAATGTACAACAGAAAACCAATAAATGTATAAAAACAGTTATTATCCCATCACTCCAGCATATTCCCATTAATCTATGTTGTTTTAATGTCTCCTATGCTTTTGGTTTTGAGTCATAAAAAAATATTGGTAGTTATCTACTTTTGCATCTGTAGTTGGAGTACAGACATGGATCATCATAGTATGGATTGGTTTCTAAAATAGAATACAAGAGTAATTAGAAGTGATATAGATGTGGCTAGAAGGTCTATAATGCAAACTAAAACATGTGCTATACTTCTTTGCAGAGGTCCCTTCTTCAAACCCTGGCATCTCCAGACAGAACTGAAATATTCTGCTTGGATTTTTTGAAAATGCTCTGTGAATCAATAATATTGAATTTAGAGTCTTAATTATTTGATTTAGCACGATAGCTTTCAATGTTTGGGGCTCTTGTGTGCATGTGAGTGAATTATTTTGAAATGCATTTCAGTAGCTTTAATTCAGCCCATGAGATGAATTAATGGACAAACAACAATTAATTCAAAGAGTTACTATAAGTAGAAAGGCAATCTTTATCCAAACCACCGACCACTATTTCATAATATCTTCTGGACACTAGATCTTCTTTCTTCTTCATTGTCATTCTGTAGCAAAAGGATATTTAACTCTAACAACAGTTTAAAGGGTGAACATTTCAAAACATATAGTTCACACATACACATATACACTTAAAACGAGGCAGGGAGTGAAAGCTGTTAACTCTTGCCCAAGTTTATTTTTCCTTTCCAAAGGCTTTATTTAATCTCCGTTCGGGGGAAAAAATGTTTGGGTGCCTATGGGGTGCTTGGAAACCAAGCAAATTGCTTCATTCCCAAGTTCTGTCTGCTTGCGAATAGGGCACTTTGAAGCAGACATAGCTTCCAGTCTCCATCAGATTTCCGTTTGGGGGGGAAAGTGTTTGGGCGCCTATGGGGCACTTGGGAACTGAGTGAATTGTTTCATGTCCAAGTGCCCCATAGGGACCCAAGCACTCCCCCGTGACTCTGCCTCCATGTGCGGATTTACCTGCTCTGCACCAAGGGTCAGTGGGCTGTGGCTACTACCAGACACCATCAGCCCCCACACACTCACCACCATTTGTACTGACCATGCCCACATGCCCAGGCTTACTTTTGGGATAGGGCCTTTATTAGGCCCACCAGCCAAAAAATCAGGCTCAGGCTTATTTTCGGGATGGGTCTTATTTTGGGGAAAACACGGTAGTGGTACACTACTATCATATAACCCCTAATACTTCTTTTCATTAAACTAGATGTACTCAATTCCTGTAACCATTCCTCATGTTTTAGCCCACATAGTCCTTTTTAACCTATCTTCATCTTATTTAAGTGATGATGGGAACTTTTTGACTTAATTTGGGAAAGATTTCAAAGCTTCTGAGATATTATTTCTAAAATTAGAAACAAGAAACTAATAAATACATCACACTCTGTGGTTTCTATTACTGTAAGCAAAATTTTGCTTTAAATTTACACTTGAAGGTCAACAAAATTTAAAATGGATTCCTTTTAAGAAATTTTTTTGTTAAATGTTTGTGATAATTGTTGCTATTATTTTTGAATGGATTGCTAATTTGATCTATTAGATGCATGGTGTAGAGACCATATGTTACAAAGAGAAACAGTCCACAGAAAGTAAGAGAAAGAAGATAAGAAGCCAGATTTGAATTCTGAATTAATGCAATAGGATTTATACTTAAAAAATGACTTTCCGTACTCCTCAGCTTTGAAAGGATATAATGTTCAATATAAATTATATAAATATAATAGAAACTGTAGTGGCACAGTGGTTAGAATGCAGTATTGCAGGCTAATTCTGCTGACTGCCAGAGGTTCGATCCTCTCCAGCTCAAGGTTGACTCAGCCTTCCATCTTTCGGTCGGTAAAATAAGGACTCAGATTGTTGGGGGCAATGTGCTGACTCTGTAAACTGCTTAGAAAGGGCTGTAAAGCACTGTGAAGTGGTATATAAGTCTAAGTGATATTGCTATTGCTATAAATTCATTGAGGAATTTAGACATTTCAGTGGAAGGAACCAATAAATAAAATAAAAGAGCCAACTTGCTCAAAGCTATGAAAACTGGATTTTTTAAAGTTCCATAGTGATTTATGCTGATTCCTAAGTGTTAACGTTCTTCTACAGTTTCACAATACACATATCATGTCTTGAAGCTTTCTCATGCCTACCCATTCCTTTTCTGTTCTCTCTCTCCTACTTGCACAGAGATTCCGCCAAATCCTATTCCCATATGAGTCAAATAAGACTATTAACTACATTGCTTCTGGCATGTTTTTTCTTCCGTCTATTTCTTTCACTTGTCTATTTACAATGTAAAATGTATGCAAATTATTTCCCACAGTGTAGTGTTTCTTCCCCCTCTGCTGGATGGCTGTAGAACTGCAAATTCACTAAACAGCAGAACTGTTGTATTTAAAATGGTTCAGTATGGTACTTCTTTGGCTACTGTTCTATGCATAAAACATTTAAGAGCAGTAACTGATATCTAGGGTCAGGCTGTTGGGGCATATTTATTTGGCATGTTGGAGAAAGTTTGCCTCTTTGTTTTCTATTCTCACAAATCAGTACACAGCTTTCTTAGAGTTGCATTGCTCTAAGTTTAGTGATGCTTTTTTCACAAAAATGTGCATGCTGAAGAAAACTGCAAACAAATCCCATTCAAAATGTGTGTTTGTTTGTTTGTTTGTTTGTGTGTGTGTGTGTGTGTGTGTGTGTGTGTAAATAATCCTAGGCAGCTTACAATAAAGCCAATAAATGAATAAAAACCACCATATTACTCATTCATACGAATTCTCAACACAGTACAATCAACTCTCTATATATACTGGTTCATCTCCACCCTAGACTAAAGCTTAGCAGCAGGGACAGGTCTTCATAGCTTTCTGGAAGACTAAAAGTGTAGGGCCTCCCCAAACTTTAGGTAGTAGTCTGCCCCAAAGGAGAAGGGCGGCTACAGAGAAAGTATGCCTCCAAGATGACAAACTTTAAGGGAACAGCCACCCTATACAACTTTATGCAATGGGCAGATATTGTAAGAGATTGGCTTCAAATAACCTGGCGTCATACCATTCAGGGATTTAAAGGTGATAATCTGCTCCTTGAATTGTATTCAGAAAGAAATTGGAGATCAGTAGAACAGTAGTGTAACTTGGCCAAATCATAAAGTGCCCCGAACTGCAGGAACACTACATTCTGTATCATTTGAGCTTCTGGGTGGTCTTCGAAGGTAACCCCATGTAGACTGAGCACAAGATGGATTTGTGAAATGACCACTTTTGCAACCTGCTCTTTGATCTGAACCCATGAGTCAAGGAATACTCCCAAATCACATATAAACTCTGATCAGGGGAATGCTACCCCATTCAACCAACCCCCTGGTCAAGCAGGAGACTCTATGATTGTCCAGTCTATTTTTGAAAGCTCCTAGATTTCTTTGTGATATATTTTGGCTTTCTCAGTTATCCATTGTGCATGAGCAAAAAATGTTTCATGTTCTAAATCAGGGGTGTCAAACTTGCAATGTCACATGACGTGTCGCGACATATCACAACTTTTTTGCCATTGCCGGCAATGGGGTAGATGCGGGCTGGCAGTTTGACCACCCTGTTCTAAATGAACATTCCTGTGTCTGTAAATTCTTAAGTTCTTTAAATATTGTGAGCAGAGATAGAAAATAACTCATGAGATTCTGGGGGCCAAAACCCCAACAGTCACTTTGTCTTGCTTTGATATTTTCCTATCCAGGACTGCACAGTCTCCAGGCTCTAAAAAAGCAGATGGTATCACCTGTCTATCACATATTGTTAATATTGTATCCCATGCCATCAAATGTGATGTCATGAAGTTAAATGGGAATTGTGACTTACCTGGGCCTTAAGACACCACAGATAACAAGGGCCCTAGGCTGGACGTCTCACTTAGTAAGGCCACACTTGGAATACTGCATCCAGTTTTGGTCAACACGATGTAAAAAAGATGTTGAGACTCTAGAAAGAGTACAGAGAAGAGCAACAAAGATGATTAGGGGACTGGAGGCTAAAACATATAAGGAACGGTTGCTGGAATTGGGTATGTCTAGTTTAACGAAGAGAAGGATGAGGGGGGACATGATAGCAGTGTTCCAATATCTCAGAGGCTGCCACAAAGAAGAGGGAGTCAAGCTATTCTCCAAGGCTCCTGAAGGCAGGACGAGAAGCAACGGATGGAAACTGATCAAGGAGAGAAGCAACTTAGAACTAAGGAGAAACTTCCTGACAGTTAGAACAATTAACCAGTGGAACAACCTGCCTCCAGAAGCGGTGAATGCTCCAACACTGGAAGTTTTTAAGAAGAGATGGACAGCCATTTGTCTGAAATGGTGTAGGGTTCCTGCCTGAGCAGGGGGTTGGACTCGATGACCTCCAAGGTCCCTTCCAACATTATTATTATTATTATTATTATTATTATTATTATTATTATTATTATTATTATTATTATTATCTGAAAATAGTCATGAAAGAAGGGAAGCCACTGCAAAACAGTGGCTTATTAGTTCTGACCCCTGAAGCCAATTCAAAAAGATACCGTAATTGACATTATAGAAGACCTCCAAGAGATTAAGAATGGTCATCAATATCTTTTGGGATGCCACCACCATTCCAAGCTCTCCAGAAGTCATCCACATGTGGACTAATGTCATCTCAGTTATGTAACCTGGCCCAAACCCTGACTCAAAACAGTCTAGATGTCTCTTGGTCATTTTCATAGCCAGAGTCCAATTCAAATATGAGTAACTTTGTCTGACAGATGCTGAGAATATTCCTCACAGTGGCCCTGAGAGAGCTATCCCAGACCTTCTTATCTGGTCACCCAAAAACAGAGCTGCTGACTGGCTGTCTGCAGATGCATTAAGAATGGAGAAGTAAACATGCTTTGCCACCAATGCCTAATCAGTTTTGTCCTTTATCTTCTTCCATTGGCACTGTAGGGTTTTCTTGCATTGTTCCACGTGAGACATTACTGGGTCCATTAGAGGCTTGGAAAGGACCAATCTACCCATATCAAAGGATGAGGTTGACATCTCCCACTCCGGTTCATTGTGCTACTGCTCTGAGACAAAAAACATATCTAATGTGTGACACACACATAACCAACTATGAAGTGGAACCTTAATAAATTGGATGGGTCCAAAGTTGCCATGGTGACCATAGACTCCTGAGCTACCTTAGATTCTGGGCTCAATGAAGGCAAGTTGAAATCCCTCAGAACCATCAATCTGTAGAACTTCACAACCAACTCAGCCATGGGTTCAAAGAACTCAGGTAGGGCTGCTGCCACACACAAATGGGAGGTTAGCAGAAATCCCAATGTTCCTTATGGGCCACTTTTACAAAAAAGGGTCTCACATCTGGCTAAATCTACATCAATGCCCCAAATTACAAAGTCCCACCCCACTTTTGCCTTGAAGTGTCAACCAGTATTCAAACTCAAAAACCAGATGGGCAATTTTCAGGTAAAAGAACCTTTCTCCTGTACCCACTTAGGTTTTGGTAATGCACATGAGTTTGGCTCTCTCACCTATGATAGAATCATGATTGAAGTTGGCTTTACCAACCTGGCATTCAGTAATATTAGCCAGAGTCCAGGGCTTCTAAGACTCCAGAGACCAGGCTTTGGGTTTGGTCACAGAGGGCTGGAATATGACTCTAGTATTAAACATCAGGTTTGTCTTTCCTGAGAACAGCCTACATTCTGTCTCCCGCTATGGTACATATAAGGGAAATTTTTTGAATCATCAAATAAAGATACACACTAGAGAATTAGATTCCAGTTCACAGTGTGCATTGACTGCAATCTAATTTAATTCTGTTTAACTGTTTTGCTCTTTGACCACAAATAAACCTTATCTAATTCTACTTAGCTCTAAGTTCCATTTGAATGAAAAAGGAGCTTTGATAAATATGGTATTACCAAAGATTAGGCTGTATTTTTCCATATTTTCACAGAAAGCTCTTGCTACTTCTTACTGAATCCAAAGATCAAGTTAAGAGGTTTGTATTTTAAAGACCTATGGGGATATATTTTTCCATCTGAGGTGTTAACAATCATTCAGTTATTGAATATATTATTTCCATGTATTATTGACATGATTGTTTTCTATATTTGTATATAACAGATAGCATTCTATGGTAAATATTACATAGTACAATAGTAGCAAAATATCCTTCTTCTAAGACTATTCTGCTATTTATTTTCTAAAGGAATTTATGCATGTGTGTGCATATATGCATATCTGTGTATACTAAAGGAACAATTTGTGATTGGTCCAGTACTGTAAACCCTAACTTACCTTGGAATCTTCTGAGAGCAACAAGGTACATTAAAACTAGTGCTACAGCTTCCTTCATGGAGCATCT